>NC_048300.1:39728258-39807111 GCF_013100865.1 Trachemys scripta elegans
GCCCCGGGCCAGCCCCTGGCCCAGGATTTTCCCGGACATGTTCGGCTTTTTGGGATTTCCCCCCGGACGGGGATTTGAGTCCCAAAAAGCCGGACATGTCCGTGAAAATCCGGACGTATGGTAACCCTATGCAACGTGCTTTTCAAAAGGAGGGGATGGGGTGGGGTGGGGTGGAGTGTGTCGGGGAGTGTGGGGGGAGAGAGAGTGGGTTTTGGGGTGCTGAGAGTGTGTCAGCACGCTGCCTTGCAAGTTCCGACCTCCCTGCCGCCCCGATTCTCATTCACTCACTCAAAGCAAACAGCAAAATGTTGGCTTTTTCTCTCTGGTACGGAGCTTTGAAACGGCACTTCCACATTCCTGGAGCCGATCACAACAATGAAAAGAGTGGCCATTTGATAAGGGGATTATCACAGCGCAACAAGTTAACTCCTCGTTCACACTGACACCCAGGAGTTATAGCCACTACGCTGCATCTCTTATTCCTCTCGGGGAGGTGGAGTACCTGCAGCGCTGTAGTCTCGGAGACACAGCGCTGTATGTGCCTTGCCAGTGTGGACGGGAAGTGAGGTACGGCGCTGTGGGCGGCTTTATTGTGCTGTAACTTGCAAGTGTAGCTGAAGGCCTTAGTCTTTTTTCCAGCCCATTCTGAAACAATTAAAGTATAGGGTCTTCCATGTGGCTGATAGGAGAGAAAAAGTCAGGGAGCAAGATGGCAGCAGTTTCAGGGGTTGGTACTGCTAGGTACCTGGTTTGCTTGAGGGCCCAGCAGTTATCTATGGCAGGAACTGGTTCTCAAAATAAAGAAGAAAAAGCAGGATTGAATCAGGAAGGCAACCACAGCAGCTCTTGAGATGCAAGTTCTCTCAGGCTCGTGTTTGGGGAAGTAGGGGGAGGGAGTGTGTCAGTGATTGGGCCCCGACTGCAAGAACACGTAGTGAGGGCAGTAGCATAGTAGCAAATAAAGGATGGGTTAGCAGCTACAGGTGAGTGTTAGGACATGCCAGCCCTCCTCTAGGTTTCCAGTAGGGATTGTAGTAGCTGAGTCTGACCATGCATTGACTGTAATGGAAGTGGCAGCACCAATTGGGGCAGTGAAAATAGTTATAACAACAGTGCTTGGTTGGCATCTAGGACAGAAGGAATAACAGTGGTGGCAGCTGTAGATGTGGAGGAAACATCAGAGGCAGCTGCAATGCAATCTGGTTATTTTCCTCATTATGCAGATGTAAGAAACTGAGGCCCAAAAACTATGCAGTGGCAGGGTTGGGGATAGAACCCAAATCTCTTGACTTCTACCAGTGAAAATACTGCCACCCTTCTTTGCAGCTGCTTAAAGATTACTCTCAGACACTACAGCATTATCGGTCTTGACAACATAAAGCACCAGTTTATGACCAAATACTAGTTTATCCTGTTCAGTTATTATATCGTAAATCTTCTTATTTTGTTATTTCCTGTGTTCTTGGCCATACGCAACATTAACTTCACTTTGTACCATAAAGTTTTAAGGCTCCTAGACTCAGATTCTATGCTCTCTTTTCAAGTGTAATAACATGGTCAGTAATTATTAGCAAATACTGTAATTTACTTCACACAAACATTTCTCAGCTCTACTGCTTTCCCTGAGTTCAGTAATGTGAATTAACAATAAGAAGCAAGAAGGCATGATCATCAAATACTTTTAATTGTGTTTGCTTTGTACTTTAATTTAACTGCCAGGGAAATGTGTTTTCTTATAGTAACGCAAGGCCTGAAGCGTTTTATTGTCATTAAAAAACACAAAGTGATATGCTAAAATACAGCAGGTTCTCGCCTTTCACTTTGAAAAGCAACATTAATTCAAAATGTAGTGGGAATTTCCCTTGGGTGAGGAAAATATTTTTTCCCCTGTATCTATACCTAGTCTGTGCAGAGAAAATAAAGTGAAAGTCTGTAGGTATTTAAATATATGCACACCATCGGTCTGATTCTCTGCTTTTCACCTTCTGCACCCATTTAAAACTGAAAAGCCAGTGCAAAATGCTACCATTTTGATTTGGTAGTGTTTCACATCCACCTTGCACAGATGTAAATAACTATGCAAGGAAATGGAGAACTTGGCCCACTGTGTGTATGTCTGTGTGTATTACACAGACACACACTATTTATTTCAACAATTTACACCTCACAAGTTTTTATTGAATCATTGTCACACCTACGTTCAGCTGCTGGCTCTGCCACAGACTGTCTGTGTAACCTTGGGCAAATCCCCTAATCTTTCTTTCAGCTCCCGGTCTACAAAATGGGGATGATAATATTTCCCTATTTTAAAGGACTTGTGTGGATTATTTCATGTAAATTTGTGATGTGCAAAGATTTCATGACGATGCGGGTCAAATTACCAAGAAATATAAAAAGTGAATAACCCAACACTGTTCCAAGCAGTGCCAGATTAAGGTATACGCTAACTAAAATACAGCTTAGGGCCTCGCAATATGAGGTGCCTCTAAAAAAGACAAAACTGACTCCATTTCCAATGTTATCAAAATCAGTTGATATATAAAGGAGATATGGGAAAAATAAGATTTTCTCTTAATATAGACATTTTTGTTCAATTATGACAAAAATATACACATCTGGCTACACAAATACCCTTACCTTACTCTCTTACCCCTCATTATTGAGGGGCAGGAGGCCAGGGCTGAGAAAAAAATAATTGCACTTGCGAAATTAGAATTTCTATGAGTAACTCTGTTACTAGTCTTCTAAGGCAGCGTTTTGTTAGCCAGCTGCTACTGGTAAAATTCTGACCGTGCCTTCAAAACTTATTTAAATAAATAAATAATCTTACTGCTGATAACATTGGGAAAAATGTGAGCTCGGAGATGGCAGTGTCGTGAAGCAATCCTGCCAAGCTCATACTCATATGTTAGTGGGTTCTTTCTTCTTTTGATCTGTACATACATACAATTTTGTGTCTTAGTGAGCATGCCACTGCTTCATGCACTATCCATGCTTCACATGATTGAGTTTACAGGTGATCATCTTCTGGACTTGGGTCGAGTGGATCTTGAGGAGGATAAATTTGTGTTGGCTTCCCTCTGTCAGTTTCAGGAATTTTCACAGTAAATATCAGAGAATGCAGATGAAAGGATAAATAGAGGGTTTTGAGAGAAGTGAAGGAAGATATACATATATATCAAAATGTTCTGAGTACTTGGCGAGCAAGTTATTTCAAACTATTTCCATATATGATTTATAGGCTATTAAAGCCTATAATATTCATTATATTTGGTTAATATAGTTATAATATAAGCTAGTTTTTCTCACTTTCTCAATGCCTGCCTACAGATTACCATTCTTTTTCTTTCGCACATATAGCTTGTTGTCACTCTGTGTGTCCGAGGTGTTTACTCGAGATTAATTAGAGGTCCTGGGGGAGACAGAGGATAGAGAAGCGAAAGCGAAGAGAGATGTCTGCCTAGAAAAAAGACTGGGATTTTCTGCTCAGCGGGTTTGGAGCGCACAAGATAATATTTTATTATAGGTTTTATGCTATGTAAAAATTCTTATATAGACTTATAAATCACATATCATATGCATAATACATTGTATTTTTGTAGCATTGCAAAAAAAAATCCCAACAATTCATTGTTTCATAGCAAAAATTAAATCAGAATAAACATTTGTGAATATATTTGATATATAGTCTGGATAAACTTTGTATTTCCCTAACAAAATTAATCAAACATTTTTTCATTTATTCATATGAAAGAAGGATAATTTTCCTTATTCATGGTGTAAGAGAATTATATATCCTCTGTTGTCTTCATGTGAGAACATAGACAAAATAGCACTAACTTTCAAAGAAATATCCTGGTAAAATAACACAGGTTTTCAGCATATATATATATATATATATAAATACAAATATTATTTATGTTGTATAGATATATACATTTCAATATTTATAATATAAAATTACATTTTTACTGGTTTCAGTAAAAACTTTCTGCTACTAATTTTAGTACCAATATTAGCTAATTCAGCATAACCTTGTATAAATCAAATCAATTTATTGGAAAAATACAACCTGAGTACAATTTTCTGATGGTTTGCTTATTACCTTGGTGTAATTCATATCAATATAACTAAAAGTTGAGCTTTAAGCTTCTGGGTTATCCACATCCTATATCCTCTATTGCAGGCCTGCACAACATGTGGCCCGCAGGCCGCATTCGGCCCGCGTGGGCCCACTGTGTGGCCCGCAGGCAAGCGGTGGGGGGCAGTTTCCGGGTTCACCCCCTGCCTGGGGCGCCTGACCTCACAGCCCCGCACGCCGGGCTCCGACCCCCCTGACAGTCAGAAGGGCGGCTGCCGGGTTCGTCCCCTGCCGGGGGGGGGGAGGCAACCTCAGCCCCGCGTGCCGCGCTCTGACCGCCCTGACAGTCAGAAGCGCGGCTGCCGGGTAGCCTGGGCAGGGGGCGAACCCTGAGGTCGCCTTCTCCCCCACGGCAGGGGGCGAACCCGGCAGCCACGCTTCTGACTGTCAGGGCGGTCAGAGCGCGGCGCGCGGGGCTGTGAGGTCGCCCACTCCCACCCCCGCACACACGTCTCCGTCTCCCGCTCCTCCTGCCTGGCGTCCAGCGTCACTTCCGGGGCTGCTGAGGCGGGAAGCGCTGGGCACGAGGCAGAGCCGGTAAGTCCGAGCGAGGGGAGAGGCACCCGGCCTGGGCTCGAGCCGCAGCTCATGGGGGCTGGGATCAGGGGGATGTCCAGCTCAGAGGGGCTGGGCTTGGAGCTGAGGTCAGGGCTGCTGGGGGATGGGGTTGAGGGGTACTTAGCTCAGAGGGGCTGGGCTCAGAGCTAGGGGTCAGGGCTGGGGGGGTTGGGGGGGACAGGGTTCGGCGGGGCTGGGTGGCGCTAGGGGGGACGGGGTTCGGCGGGACTGGGTGGCGCTGGGGGCGGGAAGGGGGCCTGTTTCAGCACGGCCGGGGGGTTTCGGCCCTCAGCTATTTTCTTTGGAGTAATATGGCCCTCGCCGCTTTACGAGTTGTGCAGGCCTGCTCTATTGCAATCTTATATCCTTTAAGAGTCTCATTGCGTATTCAGACAAGGAATTCCAGAATTTTGATGCCCCAACAGAGAAGAAAAAATTCCTGAGAACTCTTCTAGTAAATTGTATTATTTACTGTATTTTTTTATTTTTTATTTTTTTATATTGTATTGTTTACTTCTACTTTATTTACATATGCAATTAGTTCAAAGAATTTGTCTAAAATTTATTTCAGTCACGATGTCATTGTTTCAGAGAGGGCTGCTGAAAATGAAGATTATCATTCTATTTTTACAACTTCGCCTTTGGATATCTATACATATATAAAGCTTTCATGTTTATATATTCAATATCTTTTCTCTGAAAAGAATACTTCCATTTTTGTATGGTATGGGGCCTCTTACACTTGACATAGCTTAAGGCCTCAGAATGGCATAATCCGGCCCTGGTTCCACGATAAAAAGGTCATTCTGAACAATAATTCATGGGCTACCAATCTGTTTTTGTTTCAACTCCTTGAATAGATAACACTGGATTCTTCAAGATTCTACTCAACTGAAGTAACAAACTCTTCACCATTTTGGAGGCATCACCACCTTACAGTATCTTCATCACATACACACTGCTTCAGTTGCAAAATTTCTCTTTTTGGCAGGAAAACTGTTAACTCACTTCCAAGCACTGAATTTTCTTGTCACAAGTTTGGTCAAATAGGGTCTATTCCAGATTAACATGTCTTTCCAGTATTTCATATAAGACTTGCCTTAACAACAATGCTTTTTGGGAGGAAGCTTTTGGAAATAACATACGACTCTGACATGTGACTTCATTAGCCTTCCAGAATGACAGACCTGTCATGACTATAGATATGAAAACAATGTAGTTGTAGGACTGAGAAGGCCAGAGTCATATGGAATTTGATGAGGTGACAAAGACAAAGGAAAAGGAAGAGGAACTTGAGTTACAGAAAGAAGCGAGCAGGACAACAAGTCATGGCCAACGAAGAAAGACATACGTTATAGCTATAATTACATCTCCAAGTTCTGATGACAGAAACAAAAGACAGCCTTCACTCTCCTGGTTTATGATGTTCTTAAGGCTGCTTTAGGGCATTACAGGCTTGCTACATATCATTGGTAGCACATTATTTATTCCTTATAGGCCTTTATTCCTGCACTCCCTATTCAGGCAATGTTCCCACCAATTTCAGCTCCAATGGAAGTTTTCTCTAAGGAGCAGGACTTGAAAAATCCACTAGCCCAGAGCAAATAGGAAATTTTTCGCTAGAGAGATACAAATGCCACCAGCTCTGGCAGAATATAAGCTTTCATTTAAACTTTTAAAAATTATATTTCTAGTTACGATGGCTGCTGATAAAACTTTTCACAAATGAACTAAGTTCAAACAGACCAATCAATGTCTTAAGTCTGCAACCAGTACCAGGGCCACCACAGCTGATGAGCAGGGGGAGCCTAGGTGACACTGCAGTTAGGTTAGTTGAGATAAGTGTGGTGTATTGAAAACTGTGTTAAAAGAAGATATCGATGCCCTGATTTCTGCAGCAGTGAAAGCTGACAATATATGTGGTTTCCCCAGGTGTAAAGCCAGCGTTACGACCTTGGGACAGCTCTGTCTGCATTGCAACAGGCGCTACTGCCTCAGCCATCACATCCCAGAGATTCATGGGTGTGGGGAGAAGGCCAAAACACAAGCTCGGCAGAGAATTAGCAGAGAAGGAATTCTCTACGCTGGGAGTGGTTCAAAAGACAAGTCACTGGACCCAGCAAAAAGAGCTCATCTCCAGAGGCGCCTGGATAAAAAACTTAATGAATTGACCAGCCAGAGAAAGAGCAAAAAGAAAGACAAAGAAAAATGAGGGATTTGCTCTCACTGAAGTCTGAATCCCATTATGTTTCCTTTTGGGGACTGATATTCAAGTTGAACACACAGGGATGTGAAAAGTCAATGGAGATTTTAAATCTATGGCCTTTGTAAACTGGGTTTTTACTATGTTGAAGACAGAAAAAGGACCTTTTAGTTTGGAAGTGTGTAAAGCTTAGAGCTGCTTTGTGACTGTATGATGTGCTACAAAATAAAGATCAGTCAAGACCAATCTAAAATGCACTGCTGGTAAGGGTGGGGTAGGGGACGAGGGAAGGCAATTTGCTTTGTTTGGCGCATGGTAATGTATGTGTTAAAAATGTGACCTATCACTTTAAATGCTATGGGGTTTTCCTGGTCCTGTTTGGAGGAAGGGGGCTCTATAGGGAAGAATGCAATCTGGGGCTAGCAGAGTTAGTTTGGAAAGAACCAAAGGATGGAAGTTGTGCCTCTTTATGCCTTTAAGAGCAGCCTGTTTTTGGTTACTTCATGTTATTGTTCTGGAGTCGAAGAATAAACATACTGCTACTTTGCAGCCATCCAACAAGAATATTTGATATTTTTATCTAACATCTCTGTGCATATGCCGTGACCATAACAAGGAGCACCCCGGGTACTGCTGCTAGGAGAAAGGGGCTACCAAGACCATTTGCTGGAGCAAGGATCCTCATGGGGCACAGCAGAGGGCTCTACATGTGTATGGTTCTTTTCATTAGTACCCTAAAAACACAGCAGGATTCCTGACAGCTTTTGCCTAAACACCCAAAGCCTTCTGCTGTGGAGAGGCAGCAGGGGCCCTCCACATACAGGACTGCTGCAGGGATGGCAGAAGGGTTTGCCTAAAGAATTCTCTGCTTATGTTGGTAGTGTCTGTGCCATCTCTCCCATACAAGTGTGCTCTGCTAGGTTGGTAGCCTCTCACTGGGCATCAGGCAAGGCCCTCTATTCCTAAGTCTATTGCTCCCTGTGTGGGGGGCCAGGGGAAAACCCATACCAAATCGTAAACATGTATAAAACTCACAGGCATTGTTTGGTAACTAAAATAACCCTTGCTCTCCCACAGTGTAAGCAACAGCAACAACAGTGGATGTGCTAAGTTACCATCCCGAAGCAGAGCTTTGTAAATCCTACAAGGCTCCAAATGTTTTAAAGAAAATCATCTCATATCTTTATGACCCTAGGGAAATATTAAAGTACTTGCTGAAAGAGCACTGGACAGGGCCCTTTGTGTTGCCACGAAGCTTCTGCTCTCTAATGGTTTTTCATGTAAAAAGGATGTTGACAAATTGGAAAGGGTTCAGAAAAGAGCTACAAGAATTATTCAGTGTGTAGAAAACCTGCCTTACAGTGAAAGACTAAAGAAGCTCAATATATTTAGTTTATCCAAGAGTAAGTTATGAGGTAACTTGATCACAGTCTATAAGTACTTACATGGGGAAGAGATTTCTGATAGAGGGCTTTAATCTGGCAGACAAAGACATAACAAGATCCAATAGCTAGAAGCTGAAGTTAGACAAATTCAGATTAGAAATAAAGGGCAATATTTTAAACAGAGGGTAATTAACCATTGGACCAGCTTGCCAATGAAGGTGATGGATTCTCTGTCACTTGAAGTCTTAAAACCAAGACTGAATGTTTTTTTAAAACATGTTCTAGCTCAACTAGAAGTTATGAGCTCGATGCAAGAATGGCTGGATGAAATTCTATGGACTGTTTTATGAAGAAAGCCAGACTTGATGACCACAACAGTCCCTCTTCTGGCCTTCAAAATCTCTGAATATATGTATTTTAGGATTTAACTTTACATGCCTCAAGGATCTCAGTAATATTTATATAACTGCACATTTAAACAGAACACATTTTCCCATTCAAACTTTGTCAACTTTTAAATGTTATGGATATAAAAAAAATACAGGGGAATTTACCATAAACTCCCAGGAAAACAATGACAAAATGTGCAGCTATTATTCACAATCCCCACCACAGATTTTTAGTATAGTTAAAAGTTAATTACAGCAGAACCTCTATTCCCTAATGACTGAAGACTCTCGGGGTGAAATTCACCAGTTGCAAAGATCCAGCACAAGATCTGTGCACCTTATGAGTCCCACTTAGGCCCTATTTTGAGATCAGAAGTGGTGTTCTGGCCCTCTGCACAGCAGTGAATTTAATTCATTGTGAATTACTGAATGATTTTTTT
Organism: Trachemys scripta elegans; assembly: GCF_013100865.1. Lineage (NCBI taxonomy): Eukaryota > Metazoa > Chordata > Testudines > Emydidae > Trachemys > Trachemys scripta. The sequence continues at coordinate 39,737,375 of NC_048300.1, forward strand.
ATTTGATAAGTACCAAAAATGTGCTCAATGCCATACAAGACAATGTATGGTGATGGTGGCCCCCAAAAGCTTGTATGCTAAGGCCTCGGGCCTGCAAATGCCTAAAAAGTCCTAAAAGACGGAGGCAAAGCTGACATGATGCATGTGGGATTTGTAAACTATTAAGTAAGGTCAACATTTTAAAAAGCAGCCTCTGATAGTCAATATGTAGAGTCTTCTGAGCACAGCTTTAGGCATCTTGGGCCTAATTTTCAGAAGTTCTAAAATAAACAGCTTTTGAAATTTGTAATTAAAGTGCTGAATGCAAAATTATAAAGCAAGGAGATTACACCACAAGATGTGCTTTTGATTTTTATTCTGATCATAATTGACTTTTAATTATTTGTAGTACGTCCTAATGTTCTAGGAAGTGCACATAGTGCATTATGTAAAAAAACGATGGCTTAGTTATCTGAGAAATTACTACGCCACTCTTCTGTTAAGTCTTTACTAAGAAATGGAGAGAAACTGACATATTTTGGTGCAAATTATAAGGTATTGAATGCAAGACCCTTCAAACACCAAGCTTGCACACATTTGACTTATTTTTGCTCTGGTTGAAAATGATAGACCTTTACTACTGGTTAAAGAGCAAGACTGAAATTACTTGGCAGTGGACTGGATTATTGGAAGTTCCAATCAATGACTTTGCCCAAAAAGGTGTGACTTTTTTTTCTCCCAGCTAACTGAATGAATAGACTGAACATTCGTGGGTGCTCTGCAATAATATTCTAATGCCCTTTGTGTAACCAATCGCTTCTAACAGTGGAGTTATCCACATGCTATATATGCATATAAAGAGGCAGTAAATAGTATAAAATCTGCTTGAAAAACATCATCTTGAAGATGAATAGAATGTGATTAGAGTATATCCCCTTCTGCCTATTTTCCCATTAAAGATTTAAAATCTCAGCTAGTAATTCTAATCTGTAAGAACTTTAAAATGTTGTGTGCTGTGCCAAACTGGACAAAGTTGAAATGACACCGTGGAGTAAATCATTCAGTACATGTTTAACCAATATACTTAGTTTGGTCTACTGGGATTTATAAATGAACTATAGGAACATTGAAGATAGAAAGGCGACTTCCAGGTCACTGTTGATTTTAGATTATGATTTGAATATATGAAAATACATTAAATATTTCAGCTGTACAACTCTCTAGAGCAATTAAAATAGAAAAGTTTTGAACCCACACCATTAAAAATTTATCTAGACAATAAATCTAAGGATGTGGGGGATTGTTAGAGGACTTTTATTGCAATGTTCTTGCTTTTAACTTAAGGATGACTACAAAATATGTATATTCATTAAAATATATAGCATTTTGGTTAAATCTGATACCAAGAACTGGGTACTGTTTTAATCTGTGGCTGACTACTCATTTTTCTCCAAAACCATATATTTAAAAAATCCTGTTTTATTGAAGTTTCATATTTTACAAGCAAATCCAAGTGTTTTTAAATTATTTACAATTTCCTATGCGTATCCACTGTCCTAACGGGAAAGTAAACTGTAGAGACTATAGTGAGTCAAATGTGTGCTACTTGTTTAATCTCTCACTTTTGGACTTCCCATTGCTGGATATAAAAGACACAAGAAAAGTGCAACTTTCATTAAATAAATCTCAAAATATTCATCTCTGAGAATCCACTGGGGCATTTTTGTAATCAATTCATGTAACTCTCCTCTTTACTGATGTATATTTCTGCCTTTCTCATGTTTCTTAAAAGTAAACTGCCCACTACTAAAATATAGCTTTTAATTTGTGGAAGGTAAAAATTTAGTGCTTAATAAGCATACTTACCAAAGACTTTTAAAAAATTAATAGAAACCAAATAAATCTTGGCTATTTAAAAAAAAAAATCTGACACACATGTTGAGTTATACCAGCCAGCACAAGTACACAGTAAGATTCCAGATGTGCTATTTTCCTGTACACTGACAGCGATCAAACCCACCCTTGCAATAAAAAAGTCCTGAAATGGATTTTTAATCAGGTTTAGATTTCCATTAGACCAGGAGGACTGATGTCTGTGTGTTGTGGGTTTTATTCTTTACAGCACATGCCATTGATCTTAATATGTGGGAAACACATATTAAGTCTAAACTTTTTCTCAGTGAACCTCTTGAAATGGAATTTTGTCATATCTAAATTGAAGCCAAATAAACATTATTAACAGCTATATTTTTACAGAGTTTATATTTTAACTCAACAATGTTCAATAGACAGTGTGTAAGACTAGCATGTTCTATGCATAAATCAGTGAAAAAAGGCTCTAAAGGAGGGGAGATTCTAGCTGATTCAAACTATGAGATTTTTTTTAAAGCTTCCCTTTGAAAAACATTCAGAGACTGGATTTGAATAAATTCACATCTTTCTGGAAATTGTTAGCGGGATATCAGTTTCTTCTCATATATTGATTGTAAACATTTGTACAAGATGCTCTGATTGTTTTCAGGGAAATTCTATTAGTTACAGTTTGTACAGAATCAATTTCACATAAAATCATGCAGCACAGCTACAGAGGGGAAAAAAAATCTGCAAGCATCTAATGTAATGAACAAACCTCTGTAGTCTATTTCCATTGCAAAACTCTAGCATAACAACTGGCACCAGCAAAAACATTGCAAATGAGAGATATTAGAAAAAGCTGTTTAGAACAACCAATTCTACCACAGTTAAAAACAAACAGAAAATTTTAAATGGTTATTATTGTTTGTGTCCTAATAGGATATAATTGTCCTAAATCATTGAAATAAAATAATTATAGGGACCAATTTTAAGACTGATTAAAAATTGACATATTCCTTTAATTTGACTAGATGTCTAGAGTCTGACATTTTATACCACTGCAGTGCAATGATCATGTACAATTACTGCCAACAAGAATAGCCCATTTCAGATTACATGCCACTTTTCTTCTTTTTTTTCTTGCAGTTTAGAAACTGATCCTATTTCCTCCTTCCATAGCCTAGGTCTTTTCATACCCAACCTTCTAAAAAACAAAAATGAAAGAGCACTAATCTTAACCAAAAAAAGAAAAAGAAAACGTACTGGAAATCCTGTGAAAAGGCAACAGACAAATCTTTTGATGGAGGCACCTTCCCAACCTCACTGTAACTAAACAACAGGTTTTATTTTGAAGTTGGCAATATATATTTTAGATAGTTTAATATTTATTCTTTAGGATGAACTCTTCCTAGCTGGACGTCTATTTCACTGCACTTCACTACATTGACCAGGTGAGTGAACTATTATATTTTATTGTACCAACTTCTGCAGGAGGAAGAGAAACTCTCCTTCAGGCCTGGATAACCTTGAAAGCCTGCCCCTTCCACCTGCAGAAGTTGGTACAATAAAAGGTACTACCTCACGCACCTTGTCTCTCTTATATCCTTGGACCAACATGGCTACAACATTGCAAACTTCATTAATTCATTCATTCTACAATTTTTTCACTCTACACGTCACTTCACAAAACAGATAGTTTCATAATCTCGCTCTCTTCCCTGGTCCCAACACTGCCCTGTTTGGTTCTCACCATTTTATTCTGCAAACTACCGGGAAAGACTATGTAGACGTTTGGTGGTCCACAGGCCATAACTAGACGACTAGTGCGCTTAGGTGAAGGCAAACCACAAGAGTTGAAATCCTGGCTCCATTGAAATCAATGGCAAAACTACAATTGGCTTCAGTGGGGCCAGGACTTCTCCCAAAGTTTCTAGGCAAATTAATATAAATGGAGTTTTATTTAAGCAGATTATTGTTAACAGAATGAAATAGCAGAGAGCATCAGATTCCTTGGGCCACACCATGCCATACAATTTAAACAGAACTCCCCATTGAGATCAATGAGGTGTTCTGCTTAAAAACTCTTGGGAGCAGATCCTCGGTTGGTTTCAATGGAACTATGACAATTTACAGCACCTAGAATCATAGAATCACAGAAGATTAGGGTTGGAAGAAACCTCAGGTCATCTAGTCCAATCCCCTGCTCAAAGCAGGACCGACACCAACTTAATCATCCCAGCCAGGGCTTTGTCAAAAACCTCTAAGGATGGAGATTCTACCACCTCCATAGGCAACCCATTCCAGTGCTTCACCACCCTCCTAGTGAAATAGTTTTTCCTAATATCCAACCTAGACCTCCCCCACTGCAACTTGAGACCATTGGTCCTTGTTCTGGCATCTGCAACCACTGAGAACAGCCTAGCTCCATCCTCTTTGGAACCCCCCCTTCAGGTAGTTGAAAGCAGCTATCAAATCCCCTCTCACTCTTCTCTTCTGCAGACTAAATAAGCCCAGTTCCCTCAGCCTTTCTTCATAAGTATGTGCCTCAGCCCCCTAATCATTTTCATTGCCCTCCACTGGACTCTCTCCAATTTGTTCACATTGTTTCTGTAGTGGGGGGTCCCAAAACTGGATGCAAGTGAGGGCAAGAGAGTATAAAATTTGCTTTGTGAGCCAGCAGGCAAGCAGTGTGTTCCAACACAGGCCTTCCACTGTTACAATTCCAACCTATGGACTGGAATAGTGACAAAGCCCTTCTGCACAGGAGGGTGTTGGACCCATAATCCAATAGTCCATCCCGCAGCATTGCCAAACTTAACCATTCCAAATTCATTAATCAAGCCCTATGATTTTCTACTCATGAGATTTTTTTTTAAATAATTTTTGGTTCTGTTTATTTGCCATCTGGTTTCTGAGTCTTTAGAGTGCACTTGGGTAATGTTTTAAAGCTTTTCTCTGCAGCCATGAAAATAGACATTTCTTCCCCCTTGTCCCATGACATTTGCAACTCTCATACAATCTCTTCACTTCAGGAGCTGGGGTTTTAAGAAACACCATCAAATATTGTGGAACTCACTATGAAATAGCAAGAGTTCGCATCACTGCTCCCCTGACTCACCCCGAATACTGCTGGCCTTGTCCACACTGGGGATTTCAGCCATTGGTGGCTAGCCAGCAGTGTAGCTGCAACACAGCAAATTCCTAGGGTTAGCAGGGTCACTCACTGTAAGAGACAATTTGCACTGGTGCAATTTATTGCTTCTGAAAACTAAGGTCAACTACACTGATGCAAATAAATTATAACATCATTGCCCATCAACACTAGGGTTTTCCACCAGTACTATACACTGATGATTAAAATCGGGGCATGTCCCCAGCATAGATAAGACCTCATTCAGGGACAGTGTAGAGCTCTCTCTCTAACTCACAGGGGATGTATGTCCACACCTACTCATAGGTGCTGGAACTAGGGGTGCTGAGGGTACTGCAGCTTCCCATGGCTTCAAGTGGTTTCCATTGTATACAGGGTTTACAGTGTGGTTCAATGGCTCTCAGCACCCTCACTATACAAATGGTTCCAGCACCCCTGCGCCTACTTTCTCATTCCCCATAGGGCTCAAATGGAGTGGTGTGCCTTGTGTAAATTATCCATGCCTGGGTGAATTTCATCCCATATGAGTTGGTACTCAGAGCACTAGAAGGAGTTTCTTCTCAGCTTTTGTTGACAGCAATTTTGTTGTTTTAGGTTTAGTCAGATCTACAATTCAGTGTTTTTATTAAGTGATAAAATACTATAGAAACACTTAGGACATCCACACTAATACCAAATGAATTCATGATAATTTATGCTTATTAGAGAAGAATACCAAAGGAATTATTAACGGTGTTACCACAGAACTTTGGAAACAGCTGACAGCTCAGCTTCTCTGGAACTGAGGAAATATATTCAGAATCTACAAAAAAGAATCTGAGGTTTTCATTTTTGGTAAATCACAGTCCCTAGAAATGCTAAATCAAATAGCCACTTCATTAATCTTTTTAGGGATTTTTCAGCTTTTAAAGGGTTTGGGGAAAATTGTAAATAAAAGTGACTTAAACCAACCTTAAAACCTGGGTATCAGAAATCGCTGACCAATATTTGTGTTTATTCTTTAAAAACTTATGAGACCCTTTTTCCAGTCCTACTAAATATGTTTATTGTTTTTTTTATGTTCATGACACTAAACTAAATATAGTTCTACTTTAATCCTAGACTTTAAATAAGCCAGAATGATAAAATAAGAGGAGTCAAAACAGGCTTGAGACTCTGAGCCTAACGCAAATTTATTTTTGCACTGAAGTTAAAGAATCAAATACAATAATGAAAGAAATGTGCAAATGACAAACTAGTGATATAAATCTAAGATAAGAGACCCCTAACATTTCATAGTGCTTTGAAAATATATTTTAAAGATACCATCAGCTGAAACTGCACAGTCATTCTTGAAAATCAGTCAATCATATTGTAAAAGATTTTCTAGAAAATGAACAATGACATTTTTTCCTTGCTAAGGTGAATGTTCCTCGTTCATCTTCCCTCACAAAGTCAACTAGAAGATAGGTAAAATGACAAGAACACTACACTTCATAGTGCAAACTTCCTACAGTGTCTCAGAGTATGCATTCACCATCACTAAAGTGCCCACCATGCTCTTCAGCAGGTCCTTTCAGGCTCCCATCTGACTGGATGGTCCTGTTTTGGGCTTTCTCCATTGACATAGTCAAGAAGCTTACATTTCCCCATTTGGAGAGCTAAAGAAACACCCTGGGCTGCATCTCTATGGGCAGGGCTTCTGTAGGTGGATCTTTGTGGTTAGACTGTTATGTTTACAGCATATAAAACCAAATACAGTGACTGGAAGGTTGCAACATAACACTACTTTATTTCTTAGAATTCAGAATAACACACAGGAATCCAAAACAGACAGTGACAAAACAGGCTGCTCCCCAAAACAGAGAGGAATGACATACCTCACGTTACTCTTGGCTGGTTGGCTGCAGACTGAGGCCTGCCCTACATTAGAAAATTAGGTCAGTTTAACTATGTCGGTCAGGGGCATAAAAAATCCACACCCCTGAGTGACATAGATAAGCTGACCTAGATCTCTGTGTAGACAGCACTAGGTCAATGGAAGAATTCTTCCGTCGACCTAGCTACTGCCTCTGGGAGAATTCCTCCCATCGGCGCAGGTAGTGTCTACACTGACACACTAGACCAGTTCAGCTGCAGGGGCACGGTTGTGCAGCTGTAGTGTTTTAAGTGTAGACAAGCCCACAGCCTAAATCACACATTTTCCTATAGAGCCCCCTTCCTGCAAGGAACAGGAAAATCCCTGAGAATTTAAAGTGATAGACCATAATTTTAACACAATTTTCAATAAACCATATATACCAAACCATAGAGACATAGCCTAGAGAACAGTCCTTGAACCCACCCATGGCCACAAAATTGGAGCTAAGGCTAGAGTGATGCTGGGCAGTGCTCTGGTCATCTCTGCTTACGCAGGGGAGCCTGCCATCAATAACCAGGGAACAGCAATAACTAGGGTTACCGCTGTGCACTCCCCCCAGCCAAGTACCAGCAGCCGTAGCTTCCCCCTCCCACCTCTAACCACCAGCACCCAGAGCCAGGGAGCAGCAGCCAAGACCAGAGCACCCCCCTCACAGCTAGGGATTGGAGTCCCTCACTTCAAATATGTAACTGCATTCAGTAAGATTGCTTTCTTTTCTTTTGAATTTTTTTAAATGAAAAAAAGCAAGATGCCTCAATGCAAAAAATATTTGTTCCCCATGTGAAGCATTCACACTCTGCCAATACAGACCACCTGTTTTTCCCAGAGTTGGCTCTTATCCATACTGGCACCCAAAAGGCACTGGCCATGGCCATTAGATTTTGGAGCAAAGGAAAGAGTATGAAGTTGCCAAACAATAGGTATTATAGGTATAGACATTACAATGTAGCTTATAGCAATGCAACACTGGCAGGATTAACAGATACCGGCTATGCCTTCACCCTTATTTCTCTCCACCCCCTTTTATTTGCTCTTGGATGGAATATTTTGGACGCAGTCCCTGGCCACCCCAGAGAACAGAGGTTGCAAGTTTGGCCAACCCTCATGCGAAAAGGCCTTTACTCCCTTTCCCCATCTTAGGGCCACATTAGGGCTAGCTACAACTTAGACCTAAATGTACTGAATAAAATCTTCTCTGGATATGACACTACTCTTGTTTCTCTTTTGAGGGTTTATTTTCAAAGACTATAATTTTAAAATTATCTCTTGAATATTACAACATCATTTCTAACTATTGGCAGAATATTTCCAAACCATGACCATTGTGTCTTGGAACTCTGTGTGGTTTCTCTATAAATGACTATGCAGGGAAAAAGAAAATAAATTGCTGTATAAAAATGCAGTTTCCCAAATACAGAGTGACCTGGAAGGTGGAAAAAATCTATACCTCTGGACTTGATCTATTTTCAAAGTCCCTGGTCCCTGATGTGAGAGAAAGAAGCTCCCTTGAGGGAAAAGATTTGTGATAGTCTCAAAGAGAATCAGAAAATATTTTGAACTTCATACTGTGGTCTACCAGTATGTACTGAGGAAATGCAGAAATGGTCATTGACTATTCCAGAAGATTATGGAAGTCATAATTTCTATGGAAGTTCCTATATGGAAAGCCCAAGGGCTGAATACATACATGAAAGTGTATAAGATAATGGAGGAAATTTCAAGGAAAACATCACATACTTGTAAACATTACCAGTGAGGAGAGAGAAGCTATTGAGAAGTAATTTGTTGGTGTAAAACCTATACAGTATGCCAGCACTGTGGTAAATAGGGGAGACATTGAATGGACTATCCATGAAAAAAAAAAGACTGTATAAAAGACTAGGGGAAAACTACCAATGGAGAAAAGGACTTCCATTTTCTGTATATATGGAGAATAAGTCAAATGAAAAAGTTACCTTGCATATCATATGTTAGTGCATATCATACGTTTAACATGGATTCTGGGTGACACCGTTATTGGAAAGAAAGACACTTTATGTTAGGGTGACCAGATGTCCCGATTTTATAGCGACAGTCCCAATATTTGGGGCTTTTTCTTATACAGGTGCCTATTGCCCCCCACCATCTGTCCCAATTTTTCACACTTGCTATATGGTCACCCTACTTTATATGGATACAGGAGCTGCAGTATCACACGTCAATACAGATTAACCTCAATCACCTTCCCTTGAAATCTACCAGAGTTATATTTCCGATGTTTATGGGAAACATGATAGGGCACATTGACATGCAGGCTGAAGTCCATGGCAAAACAGTCACCGTTGGTGGGCAAGTGTGACTACCTATCTATTCTAGGCTGACTGTGATTTAAATAAATATAGTTTAACTAGCCAGAAATTCACATGATGTACAGCCAACCTGGACATACACCTATTTTCAAGGTGGAACTGGGTAGCATAAAAGATATCACCGTAAAGCTAACCACAAAGCCAGGTAGCCAATCCAAACATTGCAAAGCATGCTCTAAGCAGATCTTCAATGTTTAGTCAAGGCAGGAATTATATCATTTTTCTCACAAAGTGAATAGGCAGTTCCTACTGTTCAAGTGTTTTGGGGAAAAAAGATGGCACCATCAGAACTCGTGGAAATGTCAAAGTGTCAGTAAATGTAGTGCTATGCAGTTTGCTCTCAGCACTCCCTTTTGTTGAGAATATGTTTGCATCTTTAGCCAGGGACCAAAAGTGTAGCAAAACTGATCTGTGTTGAGCTTAATTGCAAATGGACATCGAGTAAAAACCCTAGGAGTTGTACCAACACCACAATTTATCATTTGGGATAATGTCAGCACTAGCATTGTTCCAGACCACATTTTAGATGAACCATATTTTGAATGGATTGTCAGAAGTAAAGTGCTACCTAGAGGACTTTCTAGTGACTAGCAAGATTAAAAATGAACATCTCAAGAATCTACATGCAATCTTAGAGAGATTGGAGGATTACAGTCAGAGTTCTCAAGGACAAATGTGAATTTTTTCCCCACAACTCCATAGATTATTTGGGTCATGTCACTGATTCAAAGAACCTTCACAAAGAACCAGCAAAGATAAAGGCCATAATGGACACTCTTGTTACTGAAAATATGAGTCAGTTAAATTTTGGGGGATGGGGGAGGGGGGGTCACTGAACTGCTGTGGCTGCCTCAGTTCTCATCTGTACTGAAACCTCTTCATGATCTTCTAGGTCCAGGAAAAACATGAACTTAGATGAGTGTGCAAAACTCTTAAAAATGGTAGGACTTGTTGCTGGACTTGGAAGTTGGACTTCAACTTTTATTATGATATTAAAGTGAGACTGCCATGTGATGCGTCCCTTTAATATCCCAATTTCTTCTTGCCTGGCGAACAAAAGACTGAGTGGGAGCATGATAATAATCTTCAAATATATTAAAGGCTGTTGTGAAGAAGACGGTGATCAACTGTTCTTCATGTCCACCAAGCATAGGACAAGAAATAATTGGCTTAATCCACAGCAAGGGAGGTTTAGCTTAGGTATTAGGGAAAAACTTTCTAACTATAAGGATAGTTAAGTACTGGGATCAGGAGCACCGCCAGCTTTTTTGCCGCCCTTGGCAACGGAAGGTCCCGCCCCCGAAATACCGCCCCCAACAGAGGCGGCAGAAGGTCCCACCCCCGAAATACTGCCAAAGACCAGGGCGGCCGAAGATCCGGCCGCCATGGTTGCCGCCCCCCAAATGTTAGCGCCCTAGGCTACTGCCTAGGTCGCCTAGTGGGTCGCACTGGCCCTGACTGTGATAGGTTACCAAGGGAGGTTGTAGAATGCCTTTCACTGGAGGTTTTTAAGAACACTTTAGACAAACACCTTTCATGGATGATCTAACTATACTTGGTGCTCACTGAGCACAGCGGGCAGGACTAGATGATCTCTCAAGATCTCTTTCAGTCCTAAATTTCAATGATACTATATTATGTCACAGAAGAGGAGAACAAAAAGTACACCAAAAAAAAGCAGACAACAAATGGAATGGGAAGTATTAGGAAATATCGTCAAAATATAGACATTTCATCACAATTTGTACAAAGATTCTTGCTTCTGACAGATCATTACTCTCACATCTATTTTTGGTCCTCACGTTGATAATTTGTTTTTAACTGTCAGTAGAATGCTGATTGCACTCTCTTGTTATCGCAAGTATGGTTACATGCAGACAGACTGCAGTGCATGGCAATGCAGATGGCTTGTCTAGGTGACCTTTGCCATTTATGCCCTTGAAGGCTTTGCCAGCTGACATTTTCTATTTTGGAGAAAACACACTTGTGATAACTTTACAAGTAAGAAAATATACACAGACTGTTCCGACACTATCCTCAATATTAACATCTTGTTAAATAATAAAAGTGTCCAGATCTTATCGCTAGAATGTCCTGTAGTCTGTGCTCTTTGGGAATGAACAGAAATTTAGATAGGAAACAATAGTTGGGTCAGGATTTGTAGTTTTTTTCTCAGCTTCTCTGATGATCAAGCATTCACCCTTCCTCTTGTGTTTCCTGCAAGAGTTAAAAGATGTGGTTCCTAAGAGTTTATGATGGTATATGCTGTGTTTTCAGTAATGTAACATTTCCATTATTTCCATTGACCTGTTTTTTAAAGAGCTTTGGGAGTGCGTTTATTGTGAAGGTACTATACGAATTAGCACACTGTGGTTAAATCTTCTTTGTTAGAGTGAAATGAAAACAGACCACCTAGATACTGAACCTTCAATTTAAACCACAAAGGTAGATGGCAGGCATTAATTCAGAAACAGGTGGCTTTTTGCTCATAATATTTTATGGCTTTCATTGCTTTACAGTGGAATGAGCTAACCCACAGTTCCCCTCCTGACCCACCAACATCCGCAAATTTAGTGAAAAACAGGTGTTTGATATCTGGGCTTTCACTGGGAACTCTCACAAACAGAAAGACTCTTTGGCTATTGAAAATGGCCTTGTTTTCTCACCAAAACTGGGAAGCAAATAACAGAGTGTGTATAAGGTAACTGGTACATATACAACAGCCAAAGGCTTTATCCATAAAATGTAAAGTATAACCTCTCATTTTATGTCCTGCACATGTGAAAATGCAAGAACAGAACTGCAAAAAATGATTTCACAAAACTCACAAGAATCTTATGGAAACCTCTTACAAATTGGACAACTTGTAAATGATATACAGTCTTGCACTCTCAGAAATCAGTCACTTGGAAAAGATTCTGTGTTTCCCCTATTCCATGAAAAACTAGTACTAAGTACTGAACTAAAACCCCAGATGTAAATACTCCCCAAACTCCGATGGAATTTAAATCTGAATGGAAATCTAGCAGCTGGCAAATGCTCAAAAATTGGGGAATTTGGATTCAGATCCGAACACAAAGGGTTGGGTGCATCTCTGTTGAAAATTACCCAGCATTTATCTATTTAATAGGCCTTACCTATTGTCTCTGATTCCCAAGGCCAGTAACATTTATGAGGATGTATTCAAGCCACCTTCATCTCCAGATACCTACTGACTTTCACACAGTGGAATAGAAAGATGTTAAAAGAAAGAAGGGCCAAATCCTGCATGCCTTAATTACATGAGTAATCCTATTGAAATCAATGAGACTACACAACTGGATAATAAAAGCAGAAACTGGCTAAATAGCTCCAACTGGCCATAACATGGAGAAACAGACATGAGGAAGGACACTGTTCTCTTAACTGACAAAGTCAGGTCAAAGTCTCTACTTTCATGTGTGATGGTAGAGGCTGCAGACAGCTCTCGGATAACAGGATTACTTGTTAAATCAATGAGTAAGATACACAGTATTTCTGGGATTTATTTTTCATTTTATTCATTAAATTGGAGGAAACAGCTGCTTTTTTCCCCCACACAAAAAAAATCAAAACAACAGGATTCATGGAAATTTTGTCCTGTTAATCATGGCACCCTTGATACTTACCATACATGGCCCAGTAGATAGGACGGAAGCTGTAGATGGTCTATATCATGATTTTAGTAAGGCTTTTGACTCAGTCCCACATGACATTCTCATAAGTAAATTAGGGAAATGTGGTCTAGATAAAATTAATATAAGTTGGATGCAAAACAATCAGTGGTTTGCTTTCAGTGGGGAGATGCATCTAGTGGGGTCCAACAGGGGTCTGTTCTGGGTCCGATATTGTTCAATATTTTCATTAATGATTTGGATAATGGAGTGGAGAATATGTTTATAAAATCTGCCGATGACACCAAGCCGAGAGAGGTTGCTAGCATTTTGGACACAGGATTAGAATTCAAAATGACCTTGACAAATAGAAGAATTGGTCTGAATTCAACAAGATGAAATTCAATTAAGATGAGTGTGAAGTATTACACTTAGAAAGAAAAAAAATGAAATGAACAACTACAAAATGGGGAATAACTGGCTAGGTGGTAGTACTGCTAAAAAGGACCTATGGGTTATAGTGGATCACAATTGGATATGAGTCCAAAAAGTGATGCATTTGCAAAAAAGGCTAATATTCTGAGGTGTGTTAGCAGGAGTTTCATATACAAGATGTGGGAGATAATTGTCCTGTTCTACTCGGCACTGGTGAGGCCTCAGCTGGAGAAGTATGTCTAGTTCTGGCACCATATTTTAAGAAATATGTGAACAACTTGGAGAGAGTCCAGAGGAGAGCAATAAAAATGATAAAAGGTTTAGAAAACCTGGCCTATGAGGAAAGGTTTTAAAACACACACACACACACACACACACACCCTCTGGGCATGTTTAGTCTTGACAAAAGAAGATGGAGGGGAGACCTGACAACAGTCTTCAAATATATTAAGAGTTATTATAAAGAGGACCGTGATCAATTGTTCTCCATGTCCAGTGAAGACAAGAAGTAATGAGCATAATCTGCATCAAGGGAGATTTAGCTTAGATATTAGGAAAAAACCTCTCACTATAAAGACAGTTAAACACAGGACTAGGCTTCAAAGGGCGGTTGTGGGATCCCAGTCACTGGTGGTTTTTAAGAACAGGTTGGACAAACACCTGCCAGGGATTGATTGGTTTACTTGGTTACAGTGCAGGGGGCTGGACTAGATGACCTCTGAAGGTCCCTTCCAGGCTATGATTCTATGTCCCACATGGATGAGCAATAGAAACTCAAAAGAATGGTAATTGAGAGCGTGTCATCTGAAGCTCCTAAGGCTTCTGTATCACTTCATGATAAAGGGAGTTGCAAAAAAACCCTGGATATTATTTTATGAACTGGGTATTTGGTTTAAAGAGTTTTGTTGGATTTATTAGTACATTCATTTTAAAAACTACATCATGTACACTGAGTGAGGGAAAAAACATCTGCCTTACTCTCACATTATGTCAGCCCACGGGGGTCTGTAATTTACAAATGTCCAAGCATAATGGAAGGGCTGCCCAAGCAATGCTAAAAAAAAGCAAATGAAATAAAAGCTAAAAAATGTATATACATAAACCAGATCTGTGAGGCTGCAGTGAAATATTTCAGATTAATGACCAGTTGATTAATGAAGTCAGGAAGAAAAACTCCAGATCAAGTAAAGTGTTATTCATATTTCTTCATGGAGTTCAGGTAACTAAAATGTATTTGTTCTAACTTTCTTTTTTTTTTTCATCCTTATCAATAGCCACATTCAAAACTACGTCTTTCTTTTTTAGCATTTAAAAATAATTTAAAGTTGATTTATTTTGCCCACCATATAAGCCATCAGAGGTTATGTTTCAATTTTTGTTTTCTACTGAGTGTTTTGCCATTATGACATACAAGTATATATCATACAGGAGTTCAGCTGATACAAGGACCAGTGTATAGACATAATACATCACACCGATCTACAATTTTTGAGAAGTCATCTGCTTCAGAGATAAAATGTGCTTTTTATTATGTATTTTGATGTGCTGAATTCAAATATGACAATTAAAACAACTGATTGGCTACTGTTTCTAAGATATTTAAGTTTTTACATTTTATGTCTATGTATATTGTGTAGATAGTAGAGTTTTAATCATAAATTGTAAACCTAGGTCTTTTCATGTGTTTATGGTTGCTTTACATCATAATAGTTCACCTGTCCTGTTTATGTAACACTTTAAAAATCAGCAAAAGGGTTATATAAATAAAATTTATTATGAAACAAAAGGCAAAAAACTATTCTGTACATAGTTTAGTCCTATTCCGTGTCTACTTGGTGCTTCTTGGCTTGTCTCTTGTATTCATTAAATGGAGCATCTCTTGTCACTGTCCAGCAACAGTCTGCAAGCATTGATGGGCTCCATTTGCCCTGATAGCGTTTCTCCATTGTTGCAATGTCCTGGTGAAATTGCTTGCCAAGCTCGTAGCTCACTGCTCCACAGTTCGGTGGAAAAAAATCTAGATAAGAGTGCAAAAAATGTATCTTTAGTGACATGTTGCAACCAAGGCTTTTGTATGCCTTGAGGAGGTTTTCCACCAACAACCTGTAGTTGTCTGCCTTGTTGTTTCCGAGAAAAGTTATTGCCACTAACTGGAAGGCTTTCCATGCCGTCTTTTCCTTGCCACGCAGTGCATGGTCAAATGCATCATCTCGAAGAAGTTCACAAATCTGAGGACCAACAAAGACACCTTCCTTTATCTTAGCTTGACTTAACCTTGGAAATTTTCCACGGAGGTATTTGAAAGCTGCATCAAAAAAGACTGGCCACTCCAACAGCCTGGGAGGAAAAGTGTTCAGCATCCACCACTTGTTGAATCAAGGAAGATTTTGTTACCACCCTTACACATCAAGCTGAGTCTGATGAAGAACTTTGTCAAGGCCATTGACAAAACACAAGCAGCTTTCAAGTACCTCTGTGGAAAATTTCCAAGGTTAAGTCAAGCTAAGATAAAGGAAGGTGTCTTTGTTGGTCCTCAGATTCGTAAACTTCGTCGAGATGATGCATTTGACCACGCACTGCATGGCAAGGAAAAGATGGCCTGGAAAGCCTTCCAGTTAGTGGCAATAAATTTTCTCGGAAACAACAAGGCAGACAACTACAGGTTGTTGGTGGAAAACTTCCTCAAGGCATACAAAAGCCTTGGTTGCAACATGTCACTAAGGATACATTTTTTGCACTCTCATCTAGATTTTTTTCCACCGAACTGCGGAGCAGTGAGCGACAAGCTCGGCGAGCGATTTCACCAGAACATTGCAACAATGGAGAAATGCTATCAGGGCAAATGGAGCCCATCAGTGCTTGCAGACTATTGCTGGACAGTGACAAGAGATGCTCCATTTAATGAATAAAAGAGACAAGCCAAGAAGTGCCGAGTAGACACTGAATAGGACTAAACTATGTACATAATAGTTTTTTGCCTTTTGTTTCATAATAAATTTTATTTATATAACCCTTTTGCTGATTTTTAAAGTGTTACATAAACAGGACAGGTGAACTATTATGATGTAAAGCAACCATAAACACATGAAAAGACCTAGGTTTGCAATTTATGATTAAAACTCTACTATCTACACAATATACATAGACATAAAATGTAAAAACTTAAATATCTTAGAAACAGTAGCCAATCAGTTGTTTTAATTGTCATATTTGAATTCAGCACATCAAAATACATAATAAATAGCACATTTTATCTCTGAAGCAGACGACTTCTCAAAAATTTTAGACCAGTGTAATCAGAACATCTACAATCTCAGTCTTTCTGAAAGACATATATGAAGAGTTCAAATGTTAGCTATTTGTGGTAGAGTTATATATATTCTGAGACAAAATATTGGAAACATGCGCTTTCAATCATCGCAAGGAGGTTATATGTTTGGCGACGTACGCCCAGGAGGAGTTAAAAGTTGGGAGCTACTTCAGGAGAAGTTAATTCCATGTCTTCTCTTCAGAGTGTGTGTGTGCATTGGTGGGTGGGTGGGTGGTGGTGGTGAGGTGGGGGATGACAGAAATAAGTGAAAGGGTCAATCCATCAATCACAGGGGAACATGGATGGGGGTGAATGTCCCAGAGAGCTGTGTATCAGAAGGTTTGCAGTGTCGGGAGTACCTGTGAGGCTACATGTCTTATAATGTGCAGGTGGACAGCAGGCTTCTCAAAAAATATGAAGGAGTAGTGAAGGTTGGTGACATCTACCAATGAGTTATTTATTCCTATTTTAGAGTACAGTAGCTCCCAAAAGCCACCCTCGGTTTCAGAGCTCCATTGTACTAGTCACTGCACAAACACACATGAAGACATGGTCCTTGCTCCAAAGCCCTTAAGACAAGGAACATAGAAAGTGTAGGAGGAGAGGGGGATACAATCAAATATGTACTATTTATATACATTTGCAACATTTAAAAAGTTATTATACCAGCTAAAGTAAATGCTATCACCATCATTTCATTCACCTGCTCATCAACCCCTAGCCTTGGAGTCGTGGCAGATGTGGGTCTTGAAAAGAGGTTTGAAGGTGGGGAGTGGCTTTATAGATCAGTTCAGGGAGTGGGTTTCGTATGTAACAGACAGCATGAAATAAGGCACAGACATTTGTGTGAGATGTCAACAAATGGACAGGTGAGACTGACTTGGGGGGTAGTGCAATGAAAAACAAGAACAGACAAGTCCGAAGGGGCAGATTTGTGAAGGTGAGGAGAGCCAGCTTGAACTTGTAATGCCATGAAATAGGAGAAGGCAAAAGATTCCCTGTGAATGGGTCCACGGCCCACCGCCTAGTGGGTGCAGTCCCTGGCAGCCACACCACCTAGTGGTTATAGTCACCCTGCCTAGTGGGTGCTGTAGGAGGGGTAGGGGAACCCAGGCCCTCCCACTCCACTGGGTTCCAGCTCGGGGCCCTGTAAGGCCCATCCAGCATTTTCTACCCTCAGGGGCATCAAGTCAGCTTCCCTGGGTCCCTTCCTATCTCCCTCTTTCCTACAGCATGCTGCAGTTTGTGCCTGTAAGCACTATTTCGTGGGTTACCTACTCAGCTCCAGCCCACAAGGACTGCCACTCACCGACGCTCCTTCTCCCAATCTGGATCCGGCAACCTTCTCCTCCAGAGCTCCCAGGGCAAGTTCTTCTCTCTGCCCTGTCCATCCCCTAACTGAACCAGCCAGCTCCCTTTTAAACCCTGCCTCCAATTGGAACATGCCTGGCAAGGGCGGAGGGGTGGGGCCTCTGAGCCCAGAACTGCTCTTTAGCCATTTGCTGTCCAGTGAAGAGTTTGTACACCCCTTCAGATGCTGCCAACACCAAACAAGGGCTGAGAGTAAAGATTGTCTTGTTGAGGTACCATTAAAAGCAACTAAATATCAAGGCCCTATTGCTGAGACACCCCTCAAAATGTATTCACATTTAAAAATTGTGCTGAAGTTTCTTTGTCATGATTCACAAACAAAATTGGACTTTGAATGAAAAACGCATGTTTAAAGAAGATAAGAAATGTTGACAGTAAAGAATCATCATGTTTTCCATAACATCCCCGCCCCTTTCTAGTAGATTAAGGGTAGCACAGTACAATATATACTGATTTATAATATTCAAATATAAAATGAAGAATTGTTAATGGTGAGATTAAGAGCTTTGATAGCTATATTTTTAATGTTTTGTAATTATAGATAGTAAATGAGTGCAGATGAGGTACCACTTAGGCCAAGTTGATGCTGGCATAAATGTGATTTTGCTAATTCTTCTTTTACATAGAATTGCTAATCTGCTTAAAATGTTATTGCTGACAGAACAAAGGTAACTTTGTGTTGGAAGATATATGTCCAGACATTGTAAGTGACAATAATTCTGTCTCACATTGTATAAATAAAGGCAAAAATTGATTAACCTTAAATTGGATGGACTTGTTACTCAGTTTCCCAACTTTTAACCCCCTAACAGTCCTGCCTTATCTAGCTTAGATTGAAGGTCCACAGAGAAGAGATGCTTTTTCTATCTGTTTGTAAAACCCTCATACACAGTAAGAATCCAAAGGAATAGAAATATTAGCTTCATTTTCTGGTACCAGTCTAATAAAAGTGATTAATTTAAAAAATGTCCATGTCAACGTAGCAAATCAAGCATTATTGTATTTTCTCCCAAAATATTTGTAATTATGCTGAGGTAGTACAGTAGCCTAAACTGAATGGCTCCTGAACTAAGTATATTGACATTACCATATTCTTCTTTAGTAACTCGCACAATCCTATTTCCACTGCAGTATGATACCCAGAATGGTTCTTTGCATGTGTCCAAGTGCACCCAGGTTCTGACAGGTTGGTGTGTTGGAGAATGCAATAGATAATAAGAAGGATCAGAAAACTGAAGTTATGCGATATCAGACTATTAAGTTAAAAGACATTCACATTACTTTCAAATCAATCTACCTGGAGAAATTTTGCTCTCTTTAAACTGAATATCTGAAAGAGCTTTGCCGGAACTACTGTAGTTAAGTCAAGCATTTGCTATGCTCTATTTTTTTTAATGACACCCTGATTGGTATACAGTCTTGACTAATTTCTGCAATTAGAGAGGCTCATTTTCAGAGACTGAAATGCTAATATTTTTGAATTTGTTTTTATGGTTCAGAGATTTTAATTTGAGATTTAAAAAATATCACAGCTCACAAAACTAAATAAACTGCAGCTAATGAAATTCACAGAAGTGAAGTACTCACAGAACACTTCTCACTAGCTTTCCTGGATGATTTATTGACAGCTAGTTGTAAAAACAATTTTATTAAAGGTCATAATGTTTGGTAAAAAAAAGTCAGTTTAATTTATGGCATAATTAGCCTTCCTGCAATAGGCATGATGCCAGACCCATCGCTTATGGGTTTTGACTTTGAAAAAAGCACTTGGTGTTTTTAATTATATCTTCCAGAACGTGTTCAAAGGCAAGACTCCAGTGGTGTTACTTTCTTTTTATAGCTATTTTATTGCTGTTAAAATAGTCAGAACACTAGGTTTACTTGTATTGATTGACATCGACTAATTATATGGAAGTGCCTGATGGAAGAACAGTTGTGATATGTAAAAAGGTAACCGCAAGCCACATCTCTTGTGATGCTGAAATTCGTTTCCTACGTCTTCTAAAAGAAGCTCTTGTTGGACACATTTTGAGTTTGATCCTGCTGCAGATGAAGACGACAGGCATTTGAGCATTGACCACATGGCAAATATATCATTTTATAATAATAATAAAATAATAATATAATAATAATTATAATAATAATATTTTACGTTAACCTCTTCATTTTCTTTTGTATTCTTGAAACCCAAAACAGATCCCTGGATCCCAACCTTCCTGAACTTTTGGAAAATATGGATTCAGAAAAGAAGTCAGGGCTGGTCCCATAGAAAATAAAGTCAACTAGTAAGGTATACCTCAGGTGTTTTAATATCCTTCTCCTTTTTATTCTTCAATCCCCAGCTTTATTTTTTCATTATTGAGTTCTTGTGCCCAGTGTGAAAGTAGTGGTGATGATGGAGGGACCTGTAAAACGGAGCTCAGACAAATTGGTTGTTCAGTTTTGGTTTGCAGTCTCTGGGCTAGATTCTGTCACCCACACCCATGTGGAGTAGAACCTTACTTTGAGTAGTCCCACTGATTTCAGTGGAGCTAATTCTGAAAGATGATGCTACTTAGTGAGCATCTAATCGTTGGGTGAATTCAGGCCAAAGATTTAGCATTTATAATGAGACCCAAAGCCAAAATAGGCACCCCGGTTTGTATTTCTTCACAAAAATTTTGCACAGGCACTTCATGCTTTCTGCAACAGCAATAGGTGAGCAGAATTCTTGTGACAAGCACTAGAACAGCATTGACAAATCCAGATCATAGATTATAAAAGCAGAAGGGACCACTGTGATCATCTAATCTGAGCTCCTGTATAACAAAGACTATAAGACTTTCCTAATTTAATTCCTGTTTGGACTTGAGCATCTCTTACAGAAAAAAAATTACAGGGAAGGAGCTTCTACAACCTCCCTAGGCAGTCTGTTCCATTATCCTACTGTTCTTACAGTTAGGAAGTTTTTCCTGAGATTTAATCTTAATCTGCTATTCTGTAGTTTGAACCTATTGCCTCTTATCCTGCCCTCTGTGGCAAGAGAGAACAACTTTTTTCCATCTTTTTTATGACAGCCTTTCAAGCATTTGAAGACCACTATCATGTCCCCCACTCCATCTCCTCTTTTCCAAACTAAACATACCCAGTTCTTTCAGTTTTTGCTCGTACGGCTTGCATTCCATCCTTTTGATCATCTTTGTCACTCACCTCTGGATCCTTTCTAGTTTCTCCACAACCTTTCTATAGTTTGGTGACCAAAACTGGACACAGTACTCCATCTGAGGACTAACCAGCACCAAGTAGAACGGTATTATAATCTCCCGTGATTTGCATGCTATGCCTCTGTTAATGCAACCTAAAATTGCATTTGCATTTTTTTCAACAGCATCACATTGCTGATTTATGTTGAGGTTGTGATCCACCACAACCCCCAGATCCTTCTAAGCAGTGCTGCTGTCAAGTCAGTTATCTCCCATTCTGTATTTGTACATTTGGGTTTTCTTCCCTAAGCATAGCACCTTACATTTGTCTTTGTTGAATTTCATTTTGTTGTCTATAGCCCAGTTCTCCAATTTATCAGGATCCCTCTGAATTTTAGCTCTATCTCCAAAGTGTTGGCAATCTCCCCTAGCTTTGTGTCATCTGCAAATTTGATCAGTATGCTCGCTATTCCTACATTCAGGTAATTAATAAAGATGTTAAACAACACTGGACCCAGAAAAAATCCCTGTGGAACCCCTCTTGAGATCTCCCTCCAATCCGACATCATTCCATTAATAGTTACTCTTTGTTTGCGGTTGTTTAACCAATTATGTATCCACTTAATGGTAGTTCTGCCAAGCCCATATTTCTCCAGCTTGCTTATCAGAACGTCATGTGGGATAGTGTCAAAAGCCTTGTTGAAGTTCAGAAATATTATGTCCATCAGATTCCCCCTATCCACCAAACAAGTTACCCTGTCAAAGAATGAAATCAAGCTGGTATAAATCTCCCATTAACACAATGGCAAACCAGCTAAAGAAAAAGACTGAAAATGGCTGTACTTGTTTATGTAGTAATGCTTAAAACACACTTTACCAGACATCATTGCTAACCAGCTATTCTGCTTTATCTATAGTTTTGTCACTGACAAAACTTGATTGCCAGATCCAGCCCCATCTCCTTCAATTGTAAATGAGGCAAAAAAGGGCTTGCACAGAAAACCAGTTTTCCTATTGAAGATCTCCCAGCAAGGATTTCAATTATTTCCCACTGTGAGTTTCAAATCAGGTAAGAAGGGAGCACAAAACAGCCAAAAAACTGAAAGATGTTAGGGTGAACCAAGTATTAAGTCCACCTCTTGACAGGAACACTGTAGAAGAAAAACGGCTCTTAGCTGTGGAAAATGTGAAACTTAACACAGAGCTGAATGTACAGGCCAATCAAATTAATATTTTCCCATTCATGACTACATTTGTCCTCTTCGTAAACCTCCTGACGTCAGGGAAGCTATATTAATGGAATCAATACAAGCATCAAGATATGGCCTGAATTAATTTAACTGTGAACATGCATCCCCGATGCCTGAGGAAAGATTAACATTCTATTTCAGGGCCTGATGCACTTCTGTGCAACGTTGATCACCAGTTCTTAGGATTTCTGCAAATCAAGATCAGATTCCATCATTCTTGGTAATGCTGGGTAATACCTTGCTCTTTGAGCAGTCCCACTGATTTCAACATAAATAAAGTAGGCAAAACCTGGTCTTGATTGAATGGATGATTCTTCCCCACACTCACAGACTTGACTTTGGAAGAGCTAAAGCCTTGTCTAGACTGAGTCAGGAGGAAGGTGCGCACATTCCTTTTCTCTTTGAAAAAGGTTTTCCTGCATTTTTGAAAGTTCATTCAGGAAATGTCACTCTATTTCTGTTGCTGTATTTTCTAGCACACGTCATCACTTGGAAGATATGAGCTGGGCCAGGAAATGTGAAAATAGCTCAAGAAAAATAGTTTCTCACAGTGTTATAGAAAACATGAGGCTTAAATTGGGGAAGAGCAGGGGAGGAAACCCTCGAACAGCTGCTCATTAGCTCCTCCCCCTCCCTTCTTAAAATGGCTCATGATTACCAGTTAATTCCTTTTATTTTGCACCCACTAAAATAACACAGTTTAGGTTTTCAGAATTTCATGAGAACCCTGTAATTCAATCTGAAAAAACACATTCTTCATCAAATAAGCAGTTGGTTTCAATGATCTAATAGAGTCCCAAGGGTTTTTATTTTTTTAATTTTTGAATAAAATTATTAAATATTGTTTGGCAGCATTGTGCTTTTTCTGGCTCTGATACCTTAAAAAGTATGTTCCATAATCAGCTTTGTGTCGGTCCAGTTAGACGACCTAGAGTTCATTCCAATGTAACGAAATATTTTCCTTGCCCAACTTCTCCCCTCTTGTACAGCTGTGGGTCAATTTTGGGTGCACACCCTCAGCTACCATTGACTTAAAGGAGGTGTCTCAGCCTCTCACAGATTGAGGCCCATGGTGAGCTTAACACTCACTTTTATACATTTACTGATTTTGTTTTTTCAAAGCTAATACACGTGATACATAGCCAGAAATACTTATTACAAAATTAAACCAGAAGAAATAAATAACTGTAGTACACTGCACTTATAGGAAAATCAGCTAATGTGCTTAATTAGGCTATTTCCCAGGGAGCCAACTGATACCCAATGAAAATAAATTACAAAGACCGTTACTTAAATCAGTTACTAATTTGGTGTATCAAAATATGTAACCAATACTTACTTTACATGCCATGAAATGTAAACATCTAAGTACTGTTCTCTAAACTGCTACTTTTAACACTGTAAGGAGTTTCAGAGATAAATCTAATAAGCATTTTAAACGTAGAGTGCTATACAAAAGATTTATAGGATTGGTTACATCAGCAGCTGACACTACATGAGTATAGTAAATGGCTCAGTCAGCCAGATCCAGCCTTCGCATGCAATGGGTAGACAGGCCTCAACTCACCGAGAGTCTCATACTCATCGGCTACCCTCACCTGGTTTAGCCCGCCAGTCAAGACGGTCTCCGGGGTATGGCCACTGTCGCATGCTGACAGCTACTTGGAGCCACAGGTGAGAGCTGGGTGTCAAGTGGGGACCAAAGTGGATGAGCTACTCCTAGGAGTACGACTGCTCCCCCATCAGAGGTACCACCCCTCCCTGACAACCCCATACACCCCTGGTTTAATG
The DNA here is from genome assembly GCF_013100865.1 of Trachemys scripta elegans. Lineage (NCBI taxonomy): Eukaryota > Metazoa > Chordata > Testudines > Emydidae > Trachemys > Trachemys scripta. The sequence continues at coordinate 39,761,578 of NC_048300.1, forward strand.
GTCAGGAAGGCGGTGACAGCAAGTGTTGTGGAACGCTTAAGAGCACGACAAGACTCGTAGGCGTCCTGGTCATCCACTGCGCCCTGCCCTATCTCCAGCCGTCTCGACTTCTGTCCTGCCACTGGATACAGATAGGAACTGGGAAGAGAGAGTGAGGCTGACGTTGCGCAACTCTCCCCCACTTTAATCATATCATATTACATCATATCAAGTCCTGTGGTGATGGCCGAGCGATGAAGCAGCAGGTGTGGATACACTGGGAGTTGTAGCTGCGGACCTGCACATAGGCGGCTCAGGCATAATGGTCGTTCCTCACTGACCGAAGCAGTCTTCTGGGAGCTTTCCCCTCCTGAACTCTGATGGTACTTTGCTCCTTACAGAGAAGACGCAGATTCTCCAGAGATGGGCTGAACACTTTGAAGCAATTCTGAATCGCCCCTCAGTCATCAATGATGAAGCCATTGACAAGATGCCCCAGGTTGCAGTCAATGACTCCATGGATGCTTCACCAGAAGAGGACGAAGTGAAGAAAGCTATCCATCAGCTGTCAAGTGGCAAAGCCCCAGGGTCAGATGCCATACCAGCAGAGGTGTACAAAGTCAGTGGACCCGTGCTGCTACGGAAACTCACTGAGCTGTTTCAGTCCTTCTGGAAGCAGGGAACCATTCCACAAGAATTTAGAGACGCGTCCATCTTGCACCTCTATAAGAGGAAGGGCAATCGCCAGGTATGCAACAATCACCGTGGAATCCTGCTGCTTTCTACAGTGGGGAAAGTTCTTGCACGGGTTCTGTTGAACCGATTGATCACTCACCTGGAGAAGGGCTTACTGCCAGAATCACAGTGTGGCTTCCGCAAGGGACGTGGGACTATTGACATGATCTTCGCTGTGCGTCCGCTACAGGAGAAATGTCAAGAGCAGAATCGTGAACTCTTTTGTGGACCTCACGAAAGCATTTGACTCTGTCAGTCGCCAGGACCTGTGGAGGATCATGTCGAAATTTGGCTGTCCAGACAGATTTATACAAATGGTACGTCAATTTCATCAGGGTATGATGGCTCGTGTCCTGGATGACGGTGAAACATCTGAGGCCTTCCCAGTCACCAACGGCGTCAAGCAAGGGTGTGTTTTAGCACCCACTTTGTTCAGCATGATATTCTCTGCCACTTTGACTGATGCCTTTCAACACTGCACTGAAGGAGTAGGCCTGAAGTATAGAACTGATGGGAAACTATTTAATCTGAGGTGACTGCATGCCATCACCAAGGTGAAGGAAACTGTACTTTGAGACTTTCTTTGGCGATGATTGTGCTCTGAATGCTAGTACAGAGCCAGAAATGCAAGCCAGTATGGACAAGTTTTCAACTGCATGCAACAACTTCGGTCTCACCATTAACATCAAGAAGACTGAGGTCATGCACCAGCCAGCTCCCCACGCTTCGTACTCAGAACCGTCCATCACTGTAAATGGACAGAGACTTCAGACAGTGGACCACTTCACGTATCTGGGCAGTACCCTTTCCCGAGCAGTGTTAATTGATGATGAAGTAAACTGCAGAATTGCTAAAGCCAGCTCTGCATTTGGCCAATTGCGCTCCAACGTTTGGGAACGTCAAGGGATCAGCCTACCAACGAAGCTGAAGGTCTACCGAGCAGTGGTGCTTCCAACTCTGCTGTACGCCTGCGAGACGTGGACTGTCTATCGGAGTCATGCACGAAGCCTCAATCACTTCCACATTTCTTGTCTGCGAAAGCTTCTAAAAATCAGATGGCAGGACAAAGTGCCCAATACTGATGTCCTTACTAGAGCCAGTCTGCCGTCAGTTTACACATTGCTGATGAGAGCCCAGACCAGGTGGGCCGGACATGTCGTGAGAATGTCAGATGAACGCATTCCTAAACAGCTCTTCTACGGAGAACTCACTCAGGGAAAGCGTTCCCCTGGAGGAAAAAAGAAGCGGTTCAAGGACACACTGAAGACCTCTTTGAAGTCCTTCGAGATCAACACTGCCACATGGGAAACGTTCGCACTGAACCGTTCAGGATGGCACAGCCTCATTCACACAGGCAGTAATACCTCTGAGGCGAGGAGTATTGCTGAGGCTGAAAAAAGCATGAGCTGCGCAAGTCCAGAGCTGCTCGTACATCATCAACAGTGCCATTATATGTCTGCCCAACGTGTGACAGGACGTTCCACGCCCGAATCAGACTGATCAGTCATCTCCGGACGCACAGAGCCTGGTCATCAAAAGAATGAGTTGTTGAGGTCTTCATCGATAATGATGGACGAACATCATAGTAAATGGGAAGTAGGCCATTGACTTCAGTGGAAGCAGGTCACTCTTAATGAATGAATATCTCTGGAGATATTTAAAAGTAGGTTAGATACATCATCTATCAGGAATGGTCTAGAAAGTATTTGGTCCTGCCATAAGGGCAAGGGACTGGACTCGATGACCTCTCGAGGTCCCTTCCAGTCCTAGAATCTATGAATGAATAATTCTCAGTTTCACTTTTGTAAAAGAGGAGCACATTACCTGAAAATTTAGAATAACAGAAGCAGCAATACAAAAAACCTGATAACTGTGAAGATCCCATAATCATTCTTGTTAAGCTGCTTCTATGGTATGATAATTTATCTCTATAATACTGCATTCACAGAGGCGGATTAAGTTTTATTGGGGTCCTGGGTACAAAGAACACTGGGGCCCCCCACATGTCCCCTGTCACCAGGCCCTGCCCCTGCTCCTCCCCTTGTCCCAAGGCCCCACCCCCTAGCCTGGTGGGAAGCTGGGGCTGTGGTAAGAGCTGCCCAGGGAGACTGGGCCACTCTAGGGAGCCCTGGACCCTCCATCTGCCCTGGGCGGCATACCATGGAGGGGGCAGAGGCCAGGGGCTGCTCTCAGACACCCGGGTCCCCCGCCCAGGGCACATGGAGGACCATGGGCTCCACAGAGCTCCCCAGGCTCCCTGGGTGGCTCTTACCACAACCTAGACCAGTGGTCCCCAAACTGTGGGGCACACCCCCATAGGGAGCATGGAGGAATGTTTGGGGAGGGGTGTGCAGTGGGGCCTGGGGTCAGCCTGCCCAGAGGGTAAGGAGGGAGTGCCCCTAGCTCTGCTCTGCCCCCAGAATTGCTCCAGCCCCATCCCAGCCCTTCCCCCAGTCCCAGCCATGGCACTGCTCCTAGGTGCACCCCAGCCGCACCTCCAGCCCCCACTCCCAGCTCCTGACTACAGCCATAGCCCCACCGCAACCCCCAGCTCCCAGTCCCGGCTCTGCTCACAACTCCGGGAGGGAGGGGGAGGGGGAGGACACTGACCAGATAAGTCAGGGGAAACAACTGAAAAAGTTTGGGGACCCCTGGCCTAGGGTAACCATACATCCCATTTTGGCCCCAGATGTCCCACTTTTGGGGGCAAAATTGGGCATTTGTGCCATTTGTTCTTGCCAACTGATCACCAGTTGTCAAGAGCAAACAGTACAAAAGCCCAGTTTTGCCAAAAAGGGGTTTGGGATGGAGGGGGGGCAGCAGGATTCAGGCCTATCCTGTGTGGCGGAGGAGGGAGCTTGGGAAGTGGCTCGGGCTGGCTCCACAGGGGGGTGGGGGGCAGTGGAGACGGGAGGCCAGCCCTGCATGGGTGGGGGGAAGAGAGAGGGGGCTTGGCCAGCTCCACGCGGGGGGTGGAGAAGAGAGAGGGGGTTGGCCAGCTCTGCATGGGGGTGGAGGGGAGAGAGAGGGGGCTCGGGCCAGCTCTGTATGGGGGTGGGGGGAATACACTCTCCCTAACACAGGCTCCATCAATCTATCCTGGCCAGGGGCAGGACCTCAGGGAGAAGAGGAGGAGCAGGGCAGAGGAGCAGGGCTGAGGTATGATGGGAGGGGAAGCAGCAGCAGGGGGCAGGGCCAGAGTGCCGGCACTCCCGCGGGACCCCCAAATTGACCAGGGCACTGGATATGGTCCCCATATGGCAATCCGCCACTGTATCTATTACCACCTATTGCTACCTAATATTGCTATTAATCAATGCAGGCTCCTCAATCGCCATTTGTAAATTATCATCATTGAAGGCCAGATTCTGATACCACTGCTCAAGGAGACAATAATACTCCTCTTCAAATAAATGTGCATATAATTATGTCTGTACCAGAGTATGCAATGTGTTGTTCTTAATTCCATTCATTCAGGTTTGGATTAGATAGTGCCAAACTCTCACAAACTGTTCCCATGAGACATTGGTCCAAAATGGTGGAAATCAGCTGTCTTTGTGAGAATTCTGCCATCTTGAACCTTGTCTGAACTGGTCACAGATCAAAAACTGTGAGTGGGTTTGTGGCTGGGGGTTTGAATCTGAAACCTCCCCCACAAAATCTGGAAGATTCAGATTTAATCTTCCAGTTGGGGCCAATCTCAGCTAAAAATATACTGGGACATATCACGCTCCGTAAAAAACAGTAACAACTGGTCTATTGAACCTCAATGGAAATCAAAGAGCAGCATTACTCTCAAGACCCTTTTCCTCTGTAATAACACAAACCAGTTGGTATTATTGTTTTAGTTTACACTCTACTTTTCATCCTGTTTGGCTAGCTATTAGAGATGGGCTCAAGCTGCAAAGTTTGGATTTGAATCTGAATCCAAACATCCCAAAGTTCGGGAGTATTTAAATCAGTGGTTTTGGTTTTGCATATTAGAAAACGTTTGGGAGTGTATGGATCTGCGATTTGGTCTGTGCTCATCTCTAGTGGTAAATAACATCTCTATCACTAACAGAGGCAAGTCTTCAGTACCGTTCAGCAGTATACACCACACACTGAAAGTTAGTCCAAGTGAGGGCTTCTGGGTAGAACATTCACGTGGAGAAAGAGCAAAAAATCCAGAGTTCGTTTCAGTTGGGTATTGGGAATTTTATATCTTTCATTTTTTGTTATTTAACTTCTATATCACTCTGAAGTATAACTACAGTATGTGTTAAATTTCCAATATTTGATTGTATTCCTGCTAAATCTACACAATCAAAGACTGCAGGCATTAGATAAATCATACCACAATATTATACTGAGAACTAAGGGCACCAACACTCCTTGGCTAAATGCTAAAAAATGATGCAGAAAACAGTGAAACCAAAGTGTATTGACTCTGTCCTTTCAAAATAATTCATGCAGACTGCAGCTATAACCCCATGTTTGCATTGACTAAAATTCCCCACAATGTGCTCAAGTAATTTCTGTCTAATGACACTTACTTTTCATCTAGCTACAGACCTGGATAAACCAAGACCGAAAGTGCACTAGCTATCTGAAAATGGGACAGCTATTTTTAACTGCAACACTCTAAAAGAGTAATAAATGTCACACTTGTTCCAAGCTTTAAAAAAATTCCTTACAGGAGTGAAAATTTTATTGCTAATTGCACAAGTAGTTTATTATGCAGGACTAGTAAAATCAAGCACTTATTTTCTTGAATTTCTTAAAACTGGGGCTTATGCTATTTTGTATGTAACTCTTCACTATACAGTAATTCTGTAGTTAGTTACAGGAACTGTTATTTATTTAGGTCTAAATGTTACAATTTGGGAATCTAAAGTTAGGCCCTTGTATCCACATTGAATCAGGGAAACAAGTGGCCTGATTTTCAGACCTGCTGAGAACCCACAGTTCCCATGGGCTCCATAATGGATTGAATCAAACCCAGGGAAAGAATCGTCTATAGTAACTCAGAGCCCTCCCCATCTACTGTCCCATCACTGGCCATTGGAGATATTTGCTGCTAGCAGTCACAGATCAGCTACATGCCACTGTAGGTAGTTTCATCATACAATCCGCTCTGTAAACTTATCAAGTTCAGTTATGTTTTTTTCCCCCACTGCTCTCCTTGGAATGCTGTTCCAGAACTTCACTCCTCTGATGGTTAGAAACCTTCATCTAATTTCAAGCCTAAACTTGTTGATGGTCAGTTTATATCCGTTTGTTTTTGTGTCATGTGACTGGTGGGGAAACCCTGTCCAGTGCGGGGTGTGTGCACCCAGTCCTCCAAGCTGCCCTCTACCTCAGGCTGAGAGGCCAAATGGCTAGAGTCAATATAATTGCCCCTGCCTCCGGGATGGTATGGCCTAGTGATTAGAGTCAATTCAGTCTCAATAGGCTAGAAAACCTAATGGTAAGGGTCATTACAGTTGCCCTCTCCCTCAGGGCTGGACGGCCCAATGGCCCGAGTCAATAGGACTGCCCTGTGTCTCAGGACTGTGTGGCCCAATGGCCAGAGTCAGCAGAGTTGCCCTTATTCACGGGGCAGTAAGGCCTTGTGGCCTGAGCCAATAGGCCACCACCTGGAGGGGGGTGGCAGCCGGGGTAGGGGGATCTGGGCCTATCCTGCTCCACCAGGTCCCGGCCCAGGGCCCTAATAGTGGTGGAACATTCTGCCACTGAGTCAGCAGGGTTCCAACTGAAACACACCAACTTCCCACAGGACTATAGTTAGTATCCCCCACCCCCCATCCTGGGGCCACTTCCTACCATGTCTCTTGGAGCTGCCATCGAGGCGTCGTAGGGGTCTCCAGGGTTCTTGTCGCATGCGGTTCCCAGTGACTCTGATCCTTCTTGGGCGTCCACATGCCCTTGAGTGTCTGTGTGGGTCTCAGCATCTTTGGCTTCCACACTCAGGGGTTCCAACTGCTCTCGAGTGGAGCCAGAAAACAGCATCCTTCCTGCTCAGCGGTCAGCCCAGACTGAGCTGCCTGCTCCCTTTTATACTAGTGCCCAGTAGGGATATGGGGACATGGCTTGCTCAGCCCACAGCGAGAAGTTAATCCTTCCCCATCCAGTGCGGGGTGAGTGCACCCCATCACATGTCCACATTGGCGCTTAACTTAAATAACTCTTCTCCCTCACTAGTATTTATCCCTCTGATGTATTTATAGAGAGCAACCATATATCTCCCCTCAGCCTTCTTTTGGTTAGGCTAAACGAGCCGAGCTCTTCGAGTCTCCTTTCATAAGACAGGTTTTCCATTCCTCGGATCATCCTAGTAGCCCTTCCCTGCATCTGTTCCAGTTTTCTACTTCTTAACCATGGACTTTATTACATTTTTCTAAAGCATAGCAGTAACATTACTACTTTGATTTTTTTATTGGAGTGTTTGGATACATGTAACACATCATTTCTTTTATCTAAATTTTATAGGGAATTTAGAGCTCATGGTAGATTTTCTGGAAACTGAACTCTATTTAGCCACAGAAGAGACATGGCACAGGGAGAGCAACCATTCAGGTTTTCCCATATTACCATGTCTCAATCCTGCCTGGGAAATCTCAGTATGATTTAGTTAGGGCTCCACCAGGCTATGGGGCAGTGAGAGAACAGATTCTGAATCTATTCAATGTCTTACTTATGCTGAAAGTGCCAGTTAGCACAAAATGTACTGATGTTTTTTTGTGATGAAGACACAGTCAACTAGGAAGTCCACTGAGAATACCAATTCACTTCACAAAAACCAATGAGTGGCTAGCAAATGGAAACTACTTTCAGACACTAGTTACTGGATTTAAACTGGTGACCTAGAAACAAAATATACTATTTTCCCACTACCAACCCATTCCACTTCCCCAAGCCAAAACATTTCTTTTAAGTCAGCACTGGCTTTAAACAGTCACCATTTTAAAATTCAAGATAATCCCATTTCCTGAAAAATCTTTGTAACCAAAAGCAGGAATTTCTTAAGATCCCAGTTTGCCTCTCATTGAGGAACTATCTAACAGGTGTCTTCATCTTCCAACTGTACTGTGTATCTGCAAAGTCTGATTCACTTAAAAGAAATAGGTTTTTCTATCTGAAATCCTAATAATGGTAATATTCCACCATAGGACTTTAAAACCATGAGACAATCGTTAAAGTGATATTTCAACCTATGAACAACATTCAGCTGTCTTCCACACACTCAGTTTGTGTTACAATACTGTTCTCTTTTAAAAACAAGCCTTTACTTCAGTAAACCAGACTGAACTTATTAGCATATAAATCAGCATTTTATAAAATGGAGAGCAAATCTACAGCAGCCATTGGATATCCGATATTAAATGTAAATATGAAAAAAGATTGTAAGGCACAATCTTCCCCAGATACATGTATGTAACTCCCATTAGTGGTAATGCTTACAAATCATATTTTCTTAAGCTATGTGATCTCAAAAGATCTCCTAAGCAAAACTGGATCAGGTTTGATCAGCATTTGCACAGATGGCCTTCAAAAGAAAGCTCCACTACTAATGATGAATCAGTCATTTCCTTCTGGGTAAGCATTTAACTATTAGTCCAGCACATCTTCAGTGTCATAGCGCCAACAGAGGCCCATAAAATCAATATTATGTCTAAAGCACGTCGAAAATTTTCCAAGGGAACAATTTTCTATTGTAAAACCTTGATTCAACAAAATTGAACAATTTTGTATGGATGTATCGCATTTTTAGAATTTTCAACAGGAAATGATCTCAACAGTTTGTTTCAGGGAGGTTGGAACATTTCATTTTGACTTTATCATTTTGACTTTTATAATAATATAATATAAAGATTGAAATGAAATGCTTTTCAATATTTTCATTTCACAAAAATTTCTGAGATTGACTTTTCATCCTGATTTGGAACAAAACAAAAGGTCCAAATCTTTGAAATTCCCATGGGATGGAAATTCCATTTTCAGCCAAGCCTACTCATGACCACTTGTAGTGATTTAAATTTACATGTAACTTTTTACAACAGCAAGAATTTTAGCTTCAGTCACATGGCCAAACACCTGATCAGGAAACTTACAATTTGTTTACCAAAATGTACCTTGTATCTCCTGGATAATGTTTTTCTTTCCTCCCTAAAACACTGTGGCTAGTGTAGAATCCCTTGTCCACAGAGATATCTGCATTTCAGTAGTAAGTAAAGTGATGCCAATATATAGTTTGCAAAAGATTTGGAATGCTTCAGGACAAAAAATACCATATAAAGTTGATAAAATACAGGTAGAAACTGAAGAGAAACAGTCAAGTGAAAAACAATCCCATTTAATTACATCACATGAAGGCAGACAACTAAATATTGACAAATTTGATAAATTCTTGTACACAAATGCTAAAGTCTAAATATTGAGATGGGTGAACTTGAGTTCCTGGTATTAGATGAGGAAATTGACATATTAGGAGTCACAGAAACTTGGTGGAATGATGATAATCAATAGGACATGGTAATATGAGAGTTCAAAATATAGAGGAATAACAAAGTAGGTTGTGTTGGTGGAGGGGTAGCACTATATATGAAAGAAAGCATAGAGTCAAATATAGTAAAAATCTTAAATGAATCAAACTGTATCAAACAATCTATGGATAGAAATTCCATGCTTGAATAATAAGAATATAGCATCAGAAATGCACTACCTACCACCTGACCAGAATGGTGAAAGTGATTGTGAAATACCCAGGAAGGTTAGAGAGACCACAAAAACTGAAAACCCAGTTACAATGGGGGATTTCAACTACCCCAATATTGATTGGGTACATGTCATCTCAGGAAGGGCTGCAGAGATAAATTTTCTAGACACTATTAATGACTGCGTCTTGAAGCAGTTAATTCTGGAACCCACAAGGCAATTCCTGATCTAGCTCTAAATTGAACAGAGGATCTGGTCCAAGAGGTGAATATAGCTGAACCGCTCGGTAATAACAACCCTAATGTAATTAAATTTAACATCCTTGTAGAGGGGAAAATACCAAAGAACCCCACCACAGTAGCATTTAACTTCAAAAAGAGGAACTATACAAAAATGAGGAAGCTAGTTAAATGAAAATTAAAAGGACCAGCCACAAGAGTGAAAAGCTTGCAAGCTGCATGGAAACTATTTAGAAAAACCACAAAAGAGGTCAAACTAAATGTAGAACCCAAATCAAAAAAACAGCATGCAGACCAAAAATATGTCACCATGGCTAAACAACAGAGTAAAGAGGCAGTGAGAGGCAAAAAGGCATCCTTTAAAAATTGGAAGTCAAATCCTACTAAGTAAAATAGAAAGGAGCATAAACTCTGGCAAGTCAAGTGTAAAAGTATAATTAAACCGGGTCAAAAAAAATTTGAACAACTCGCAGAACATACAAAAACTAACACTTTTTTTTTAAATACATCAGAAGTAGGAAGTCTGCCAAACAAGCAGCAGGGTCACTGGATGATCAAGGTGCTAAAGGAGCACTCAAGGAAGACAAGCCATTGTGGAGAAGCTAAATGAATTCTTTGCATCTGTCTTCACTGCAAAGAATGTGAGGGAGACTCCCACACCTGAGCCATTCTTTTCAGATGACAAATCTGAGGAATTCTCAGAGATTGAGGCATCAAGAATGGAGTCTTTGGAGCAAACTGATAAATTAAACAGTAATAAGTCACAAGGACCAGATGGTATTCACCCAAGAGTTCTGGAGGAACTGAAAGATGACATTGCAGAACAAATAAATTTGTTAGTCTCTAAGATGCCACAAATATTCCTCATTGTTATTGCAGAACCATAGACAGCAGGTTTGTATAATTTTTGGTGGTGCCCAAAATGGTGGTGCCCCCCCGCTCCCACCCTGTAAGCTGATATATATATTTTATTAAATAGTGTAAACATAGACTGGAAGCCATAAGCATTTAAGTTTCTCTTTATCACTATCGGAAAAATCCATTATTGATTATCAGTGGTCCTACAAATCAAGAATTTGTTGCTGGGATAAAATGAAGCTACAATGCGTCAGTGCCACAAGATTACAAGGGTCAATTAAAAGTGGAAAGTCAGAAGCAGCACTTGCCTGCTTCAATAAACAGTATTATATTTTGTTGCACCTGTTGTGATGAAGTGGGAATGTTCTTAATGTTTTCTCTGAATACTGTGTGGGTGCCTCAGTTTCCCCTGCAAGGTGCCAACTGAAGATGTTGGGGACAAAGACATCAGGTGGTCTCCTTGTCCAGAAGAGACACAAAGGCCAGAGGAGGGAGTGTCAGTTTGGAGCTGGCTGGGGAAATGGGAAGAGGCCCAGAACTTGTGTCTGGGTTCCCCACCCCCCAAGATGGACCTGACTGAGGGGTCCTGTTTTCTGTACCTACAAGCTCTCTTTTAGACTGTGTTCCTGTCATCTAATAAACCTTCTCTTTTACCGGCTGGCTGAGAGTCACGTCTGACTGCAGAGTTGGGGTGCAGGGACCTCTGGCTGCCCCAGAACCCCGCCTGGGCAGACTCACAGTGGAAAGCACACAGTGTGGAAGGGCATGCTGAATGCTCCAAGGTCAGACCCAGGAAGGTGTAAGCTTCTTGCCCTGGAGACAGTATGCTCAGAGAGAGGAGGCTCCCCCACATCCTGACTGGCTTTGAAGGAGTAGTTCCAGAGCATCCCAGCATCCCCTTCCACACCATGCGCTTCTCGGAAGTCCGCACAAGCACTGACACTCTCGCCTCTGGCCTTTGTCTCTTTTCCGGGCATTAGGAGGCCACCTGATCTCTTTGTTCTCCAACACCTTCAGTTGGCACCATGCAGGAGAGCAGCCCAGGACATCAGTTGCCAGGAGACAGGGTGTCGGCCATTCTCTGTGCAGACAGCATCACACTGGCCCTCTAGGGCTCTACAACAATCACACCCCCTTATCCCACCATCTAGATCCTTAAGAAATGCATAGGGGAAACTGAGGCACCCACACAGTATTCAGAGACAACATTAAGAACATTCCCACTTCATAATACCTGTATATGACTAGTTATATACTTTAAAGGGTGCAAAATAATCAAGTATTGTGCTAAACACAATGATACTCCAAACTGACCACCAAATTTAAGTTGCGTGTTTTTCCCCTCAGGTGAGGGTTCTGGGATGGGGCTGGGGGTGACGGGTTCACAGTACAGGAGGCAGCTCAGGGCTGGGGCTCAGGGTTGGGGGGCTGGGGGCGCAGGCTCTGGGGTGGGGCAGGGCTGGGGATAAGAAACTTGGGGAGCAGATAGGCTGCCCCAGGGCTAGGGCCAGAGAGGACTCCCCTCCACCCCACTGGCAGCAGCAAGCTCTGGGGGAGGGACCCCTCCCCTTCCCCCTCCCCCCCCCCCCCCCACAGCACACTCACTGTGCACCATGGTCACTGCACATGCTCCTAGGATCTCTCTCAGGTCCAGAAAGCCCACTCACCTCCCCTATGGTGGGTACTGGGGGGGGGGTTGCCATCACATGTGGCCTCCCCTGCTGCTGCCCCTCCCCATAGCCTCACTGGAGATGGGGGATGGGGCTGCCCTTGCCCAGTGTGGGGCAGGAGTTGGGACTGCAGAGTGGTGGCTGTGGGGGGGGAGGGTGTCACAAAATTCACCCAAGCCCCAGTGCTCAGATCTAGGAAGCCCCCCACCCCCATCTCCCCTGTGGTGGGGGACTGCCATCACATGTGGCTTCCTTCCTCCCGTGCAGCCTGCTGCCCCTCACCCTAGCTTCACTGTGGGTGGGGGATGGGTGGGCTACCCCTTGCCCAGTGTGGGGCAGGAGTGGGGACTGCAGGGTAGGGTGACCAGACGTCCCGATTTTATTGGGACCGTCCCGATATTTCCTTGTTTGTCCCGCGTCCCGACCGACATGCGGTCGGGACAACCGGACAAACAAGGAAATGCCCCGGAGCCTAGAGACCGGAAGTACTCGCAGCCCCCCCCCCCGCCCCGACTCCGCCCCCTCCTCCCCCGATTAGCTCCCTCCCCGAATCCCCGCCTCTTCCCCGGGCTCACCATTCCCCCTCCCTCCGCAAGCGCTGGAGGGAGGCCCAGGAGACTCAGGGGAAGCGCTGGGCCGGGGTGAGTAACAGTCCGGCCTGGCCGCGAGCAGGACTCAGTCGGGTGGTTGGGCGAGGAGGGGGGCGGCCCGCGGGGCCAGGCGGCGGCTGTTGTTGTCCCCCCAGCAGCCAGCGGGACTCGGGAGCAGCCGCTGCTGCAGCTCCCACTGCCGCGGGGGAGGAAGCGGCCATGGCACTCGGCGGCTGCGGCTCTGGCGCCCCCGAACCTCCCGAGCCGGGGCCTGCTGCGGGGACCCAGCAGCGCGCACGCTGGGCCCAGCCCCTGGCCGGTCGCGTCTGGGCTGCTGCCCAGCTGGTGCAATCCCCCGGCGGCCCCGGGGCGGAGGCATCGGCCGCCCAGCCCCGTTCGTTCCCCTGCGGGAAGGGGGGGCTGAGGCCCGCTGCCCCCACTCCGGGGCCGCCGCGGGATAGCACCAGCTGGGCAGCCCAGACGCGACCGGCCAGGGGCTGGGCCCAGCGTGCGCGCTGCTGGGTCCCCGCAGCAGGCCCCGGCTCGGGGGGTTCGGAGGCGCCGCAGCCGCGGAGCGCCATGGCCGCTTCCTCCCCCGCGGCAGTGGGAGCTGCAGCAGCGGCTGCTCCCGAGTCCCGCTGCCCGGGGGGACAACAACAGCCGCCGCCTGGCCCCGCAGGCCGCCCCCCTCCTCGCCCAACCACCCGACTGAGTCCTGCTCGCGGCCAGGCCGGACTGTTACTCACCCCGGCCCCGCGCTTCCCCTGAGTCTCCCGGGCCTCCCTCCAGCGCTTGCAGAGGAAGGGTTTTTTTTTTTTTTTGGCCCCGTCCCCCGCCCCGCCCCCCCGCCACGTCACCCCCCCTCCCCCCCCCCCCCCGTCCCGATTTTTTTCTTTGGTGATCTGGTCACCCTACTGCAGGGGGGTGGCTGGGGGGGGGGGAAGGGGGTCACAAAATTCACCCAAGCCCCAGTGTTCAGGTCTAGGAAGCTCCCCTCCCCCATCTCCCCTGTGGTGGGTGCTGGGGGGGGCGAGAGGGGGGAAGGAGACTGCCAGGAGTGTGGATCACAGGATCAAACACTCACCAAAGCCCCAGCAGCTGCTCAGGTGAGTGAGGTCCACTCCAGATGTCCGAGGGGTGGGGAGGGCTGCAAAACATGTGTGAGTGTGCATCCTCCCTCCTCCCCAGACTGTTCCCCTCCCCCTCCTCCTGTGCTGCTATAGCCCTAGGCAGAAACAGCAGCAGGCAGCGGACAGCACAAGCAAGGGAGAGGCACTAGCTGTTTTCTTTCAGGCAGGGAAGCTCCCGGGCGATGGGGGGGATGCTCCGGGACGGGGGTGGGGTGGCAGCGGGGGCCAGGGCCCACTCCAGGCAGGACCAGGGGAGAAACCCAGCTCCAGATATTGGTGGAGCACAGCCCCCAGCCCTGAATATTCCTGGTGCTCAGGCACCACAGGCCCATATAACTCGCCGCATATGTGCAGAACTACTAACTATGGTAGGTAACCTATCATTTAAATTAGCCTTTGTACCTGATGACTGGAGGATAGCTAATTAACACCTATTTTTTAAAAAGGCTTCAGGGGTGATTTTGGCAATTACAGGCTGGTAAGCCTATCGTTAGTCAACGGGCAAATAGGTTGAAACTATAGTAAACACAGAATTATGAGACACATAGATGAACACAATTTCTTGGGGAAGAGTCAACACAGCTTTTGTAAAGGGAAATCATGCCTCATCAATGTATTAGAATTCTTTAAGGCTGTCAACAAGCATGTGGACAAGGGTGACCCAGTTGATATAGTGTGCATGAACTTTCAGAAAAACCTTTGACAAAGTCCCACACCAAAGTCTCTTAAGGAAAGTAAAAAGTTATGGGATAAGAGGGATGGTCTTCTCATGGATCAGTAACTGGTTAAAAGTCAGGAAACAAAGGGTAGGAATAACTGGTTCATTTTCAGAATGGAGAGAGGTAAATAGTGATGTCCCCCAGGGTTCTGTACTGGGACCTGTGCTGTTCAACATATTCAGAAATGATCTGGAAAAGGGGGATAAACAGTGAGTTGGCAAAATTTGCTAATGATACTAAAGTACTCAAGATAGTTAAGTTCAAAGCTGTCTGTCAAGAGTTACAAAAGGAACTCACAAAACTGCGTGACTGAGCAAGAAAATAGCAGATGAAATTCAATGCTCATAAGCGCAAAGTAATGCACATTGGAAAACATAATGCCAACAATAGATACAAAATGATGAGGTCTAAATTAGCTGTTATCCATCAAGAAAGAGATCTTTAGAGTCATCATGGATGGCTCAACATGCAGCGACAATCAAAAAAGCGAACAGAACATTAGAACTCTTAGGAAAGGGACAGATAATATGACAGAAAATATGATAATGCCACTATATAAATCAATGGTACACCCACACCTTTAATGCTGTGTGCAGTTCTCATCACTGCACCTCAAAAAAAATACATTAAAATTGAAAAAGGTACAGTCATGAAGAACAATAAATGTGATCAGGGGTACAAAGAAAGATTAAAAAGGTTGGTACTGTTCAGTTTAGAAAAGAGACAACCAAGGGATGATAAGATAGAAGTTTATAAAATCATGAATGGTGTGGAGAAAGTGAATAGAGAAGTATTATTTACCCCTTCACATAACACGAGAACCATGAACACAATTTCTTGGGGAAGAGTCAACCAAGGGTCACCAAAGAAATTAATAGGCGGTGGGTGTGACATTACACCCCATATTCTTCATAGAAATATTGTTATGATATGAATATGGCATAATTAAGATATGTTTTATGCAAGATGAGTCCGGTGAGATATCATTACAAAAGTCATGATTTACTGAATATGATTATCCAATTTGTATGCATGTATCATTTCTGTATCTGAAGTTAGGAATATTGACTATGTAACAATTAGAACTGTGTGTACAGTTGGGGAACGCTCACCAGAGCAATCAGCTCTGGATGGGCCATTAGGAAGGACAATAGGACTTTGAAGATGCTAATCTCCCTCCTTCTTGAGAAGTTTCCTGGGATGCTGGTTTAACACTGCAGGGTCAGGTGATCATGTCACCTGGTACTAGACATCATTTTGGACTTCTGGTATTTTTCCACTGGAGAGGGGTGGGGGTCAAACTAGGAAACGAAGGATTCCTGCCATAAGTAAATCCTATTTAAGGCTAGGGAGTAAGTTAATCGAGGCTCTTCTCGACTGCTTCCCTGCCCAAGAAGGAAGACTGCTGAAAACACCTGAAGAAACAAAGGAACTAAGGGCTTGTCTACAATGGAACGTTAAAGTGCTGCCGAGGCAGCGCTTTAACGTGGCTTGTGTGGTCACGGCGCAGCGCTGGGAGAGAGTCTCCCAGCACTCTAAAAAAACCATCTCCACGAGGGGAGTAGCTACCAGTGCTGGGAACTGTTTACACTGGTGCTTTACAGCGCTGAAACTTGCAGCGCTCAGGGGGGTGTTTTCTCACACCCCCAAGCAAGAAAGTTGCAGTGCTGTAAAGTGCCAGGGTAGACAAGCCCTAAGATGGGGCAGGGCAGGGGTTGAGCCCAGGCGAGAAAGGTCAGCCTGTGAAGGGTATACCTGGAGATTTAAGCTGCAAGCAGTGCAGTTTACCTTCAAGAAACTCTGCAACCTGCATAAAACAACATTTAGGGTGAGAAATTACTATTTCTACCCAATTTTTTAATGTATTAAGCCTAGTTTGCGTGTTTGTTTTATTTGCTCAGTCATCTGCTTTGATCTGTTTGCTATCCCTTATAATCAGTTAAATCTACCTTTTGTAGTTAATAAACTTGTTTTTTGTTTATTCTAAAACCCAGTCTGTGCAATTCATAACTGGGGCGGTGGGCAAAAAGCTGTGAATATCTTCCTCCACATTGAGGGAGGGAGCGAATTTCATGAGCTTTCGCTGTATAGATCTCTATACAGCACAAGACAATTCAATTTTGGATTTACACTCCAGAGAGTGTGTGCACCTGAGTGCTGGGCAATTCCCTGAGCTGAGTCTTCCCACACAGAGCTGATTGCAGACCCTGTGTGATTCTACTTCTGTGGGTGTGGGTGGGGGGGTGGGTGTTTGGGTGTGCACAGCAGGACAGGGTGAGGGAGCCCAGGCTGGTGGAATGGGCGGGCTCAATGGGACCCCAATACATGAGGTGTCACCCCGGAAGGGGGATCCAACCCATCACAGTGGGTTTAAAAAAAAACTTGAGGAAGTATTTCTTCACACAATGCACAGTCAATGGCTGTAGTCAAGATGGTCAGGGCTACAACCCCATGCTGTGGGTGTCCCTAAACCTCTGACTGTCAGAAGCTGGGACTGGACAATATGGGATGGATCACTTGATAATTGCCCTGTTCTGTTCATTTCCTCTGAAGCATCTGGCACTAGCCACCTTCAGGATAC
This sequence comes from Trachemys scripta elegans, assembly GCF_013100865.1. Taxonomy (NCBI): domain Eukaryota; kingdom Metazoa; phylum Chordata; order Testudines; family Emydidae; genus Trachemys; species Trachemys scripta. The sequence goes on from NC_048300.1 coordinate 39,778,776, forward strand.
TGGGCTAGATGGACCCAGGATACTGACCAGTATGGCCATTATTATGTTATGTATTATTAATTGTGGTAGCTATGCATGTACATTGGGAGTATAATAATCCTCAGAGTGTTAAAGTGAACTTCCAAATTCTGCCAACAACTGGTGCCCAAGTGCTCTAAGAAACAGCTAAAAGCTATTCATGTTTGTCAATTGTGAAAAGCAGAAATGAAGCTTCAAACTGAGTTTTATTCCTATGAACTTGGTCTTTGTGAAAGTCATATTAACAACAGTTCTCTCCTGCATGTCTGCTTGCCAGATGGAAATTTATCTCCAAACTCTGTAGAGTAGTGTGATATTACTGACATGTTATCGCTGCACCATGTTGTCTGTGCATTTGTGTCTTCTGGGAAAGAATGATCAATCCAGTTTAAGCTCTAAATTTAATTACCCATTAATATTCTATGATATGAGACTTCTTAATTGTAGTTAAATACAAAATAATTCATAATGCAACTTTATTGTTTTTTCACAGTAAAAAATCAAATTAAAAACATAGTAGCAAACCACTAGGACCAATGCAATTCACTTGTAAAAACTATTTTGTTTATAATATGTTGCCTGGTTTAAAAAAATTAAAAATTGAGCTCAGCGGTTTAATTTTAATTAAACCTTTGCTTTAGGGTGTAAAACAGATCACCTTCTGGGTCCTCAGGAAAGAATTCTTCAAAATGCAAGATTAAAAATCAGCTAAAAACTGAAATAGTGGTTCTTTTCTCCCCATTTGCAACATCCAGAATGACAAATCATAGATTCCAAGAAACCTTCTGAATCTACCAGCTTGCCCTCTTCTGCCTCGTCCTTTCCCATACCTAGCAGTAAGATCAGGGCCCAATTCTGATCTCACACCAGTTTTACCCTGCTGTAATTCCATTGACTTTAGTGGAGTAACTCCTTATAGACATTGGTGTGAGAGCAGAATGCGGACCTTCACAGTTATTTGGGAAATGTGTATCAGAAAAAACAAGTTCACAAAATCCCTCACCTTTCCTACTTAGGAGACTACTTGAAATATAGGGAAAAAATGTTCCTTTCTCCTACCTCTGCCACCTGTCAAGTATTGTCCATTAAGAGCTGCACTAACTATAGAGCAACAGAGATCAAAGCCTCTCATTGACTTCAGTGGATGTTGAGTAGGACCCTAAACATTTCCCCATGTAGAGTACTTTGTTTAGCTGCTTAAATATCTGAGGTGAGATATAGCTCTGCCTTTTGTTAAGTTTGACCATCTTTTTCATATGGCACATTTGGAAACATTAGATCTTTGGGGCACAAGCAATGTATTATCCTGGTACCAAAAGGAATGGCTCTAAAGTTACCACATATTTATCTAAGATAATCACACTGGAGACTCAAATATCACAAGATCAGTAGCATATTTGTTCAACATCCAGTAAAAAAATGAAATGTTCTAATAATAAGAGAATGAACAATACAAGGTAGCCATAACCCTGTTGATTTTAAGGGAGAAAATGTCCTGAATTCCCTCTAGTCTAGTCTCACTACTGATATAAACCATTTCTTGTCTGCTTCCTATGCTCTCTAAGAAAAGAGTAGATTGTCTGTGTACTGGATCCAAACCTCTCCTGTTATCCAGGAGCCTATTCTTAAGTAGTGTCAAACTTGTTCCAGCCTAAGCCCTTTATAATAAGCTTCTGCTGGCCCAGATCCCCAGTTCAATTAACAAAGGGATTTTTCTTTCCCAGTTACTTCCCTCAATCTTTACGCTTTTATGTATTCCTCTGGATGGGATGAGAAGAGGAGCAGCAATAACTTCCCTGGGAATTACTAATGGAAATTCTGTAGGTTTGCTGAGAAACAGCCAAATAGAATGGCTGGGATTCACCTCTTTCTAGCTGGTTACGGTCCCCCCTCTATGAAGAACAAGCTGAGCAGTGATCATGCAGAGGAACCATCACTAGGTTGGAGGGAGGAGGACAATGCCACATTGACTCTGTGGTGCTCTCTCTCCAAAATACTTTTGGAGACACTGTAGCAGAAGCTCCAGTATTTACCTTCTGGTCGCAGAAACGGAGGAATGGGGAATAGGATCCAAGGACAAGAAAGAAAAATAAAATGAAGAATATCAAATGGTTACAAAACTGAACTGATGAAATGAAAATATAAATGGTAACTCCCTGTCGCTTCAAAAGCAAACTAGTGTCTATACTGTGCCTGAAACATGTAAAGCTCTATACAAACATGTCTATACTAGCAGAGTTACAGCGCCTCAGAGAGCACTGAAGGAAAACTGCTGTTGTGTGTTCACACTGTCGGCTGCCTGCGCAATAGCATGGTCACACTTGCGGCACTTGTAGCAGTATTCAGAGCGGTGCACTCTGGGCAACTATCCCACAGAGCATCTCTTCCTCTTCTGCCGCTAAGAGTTGTGGGAAGGCGGAGGGGGTCGTGGGGCATCCTGGGTACTGTCCCAATGCCCCGTGATGCATTGCTTTGCATCCCGGCAATCCCTGTGCTTTCATCCACATTTGGCGCCATCTTTCAATGGTTTGTGTACTGCGTGCTCTGCCTCTTCGGTCTGCAGGAATGGATCCCGCACTGTTGACCAATATGCTGCTCGCTCTGACTAACATGTCACGAGTGGCAGTGGAGTTGTTCCTAAACTACAAAGACAAGAGGAGTGCAACATTGATCTCACCACGGGTAGTAGCTATGACACAAGATTGCTTGTGGCATTCACGGAGGTGCTGACCACAGTGGAACGCTGCTTTTGGGCTCGGGAAACAAGCACTGAGTGGTGGGATCACATCATTATGTATGTCTGGGATGACGAGCAGTGGCTGCAGAACTTTCAGATGTAGAAAGCCACATTCATGGGACAGTGTGATGAGCTCGCCCCAGCCCTGCACCTCAAGGAGAAGGAGAAGCGCATGGTGATTGCACTGTGGAATCTGGCTACTCCAGACTGCTACCGATCAGTCACTAACCAGTTCGGAGTGGGAAAGTCGACCATTCGACTCGTGTTAACAGAAGTGTGCAGGGCCATTAATCGCATCCTGGTCCGAAAGACCCTGACTCTGGGCAACATGCATGACATTGTGGATGGCTTTGCACAAATGGGCTTCCTTGTGGAGGGACGATAGATGGCACGCATATTCCAGTTCTGGCGCCAGACCACCTATTTGAAGCTGAAAGCCACCAATATTTCTTGCTTCATGACATCATGCAGAAAGTCCTCTTTAGTTCTTCGTGGCCACTTTCTAATTCTGCATAGCCGTTCAGCCGGCAATAACAAAGAGGGAGGCTGGGCTCCCAAGGTCATCTCAGTGAAGCCAAAATGCAACATTTTACAGAAGCAATATTGTTTGCAACACAGAGACCACTGATTTAAAAACACAGCCACTATTCACATACCTGTCACTAACTGGCTGACCCCAGGCAAGCACACATGAGCCACAAGACCCCCAAAATGGTGAGTAACTGAAAGGGCAGGGTAAATCAGTGTTCCCGGACCCTACTGTACACTGGGCTGCTGGCTCTTTACTGTCCCCACATTTTCCACAGGCTGTGTTCATTATGGAAGATATTTCGCTGCTGAGGGTGAGCAGGGAATCAAGGGAGGGACTTCTCCAAGACTGCGGCTTCCATCCTGGCCCTTATGTGGCTCGCCTGGGTACAGCAATGGCAAACTTCCCCCCCCCAGTGACGGCAGAGTGGCACGGGAAAGTTACTGTTAATGCGCTTCATACAGACACAAGCCTGCTTTCTGCAACCCTCCTGCCCCAACAACTCACTTCAGCAATTTCCAAATCAAAGCCACTTACCAGGGGCCTCCTCTCCTGTTTGCGCTTTGCCAACATCCGACAGCTGTGGCTGGCTAGCCTCCTCCAGGGTAGAAAAGAGCTCCTGGCTGCATGCATCTCTGACCTCCAAGTCATCCTCTGCCTCTGGGTCCCCCTCCACATCCTCATCCAAGATTTCCTCCTTCTGGCTCAGTCCACTCTCAACTGGCACGCGAGCCACCAAAGTATCCACAGTGACCTTCGCAGTGGAGGTGGGGTCGCCACCGAGTATCGCGTCCAGCTCTTTGTAGAACTGGCAGCTCATGGCCGCAGCACTGGAGCGGTGGTTTGCCTCCCATGCCTTGTGTTAGGCGTTCTGCAGCTCCTTCACTTTGACCCTGCACTGCAGTGTGTCATGGCCCCTTTCTGTCATGCATCGTGAAATCTGTCCATAGGTATAATTCCTATGGCTGGAGCACAGCTGGGACTGGACAGCCTCCTCTCCCCAAATGCTGATGAGGTCCAGCAGCTCAGCATTGCTCCAAGTGGGGGATCGCCTGGTGCGCGGAGCAGGCATAGTCACCTGGAAAGATGTGCTGAGATCACAGCACACATCACCAAGCAAACAGGAAGGGGAATTTCAAAATTCCCAAGGAATTTAAGGGGTGGGGATGACGGTTGGTCACCTGAAGGCAGGGCAGTAACATTCAAACCGATGGCGAGAACAGGGCATTGTGTGACACCTCCCAGAGGCTAATCACAGTGCTGTAATCAACCAGGGTGTGTACACTGGCACCGCAGCACTGTAGCTCCGGCGCAGAAAGCTGTACGCCTCTCATCGGGATTTTTTTTTACAGTGCTGCAACTGTGCAGTTTCTGTGCACTGAGTGGGTTGGCAGTGTGTACACCTCTTTACTGCACAGAAACTTGACAGTGTAGACAAGGCCTAAGAGTCAGACAGTTGCCTATGGCGGAATAACTCATGTAGCTGTTCGGTAGCTCTGCCTGGCTCCTCTCATGGACTTTTCTTGATATCATTTCTTTGAGGAGTGAGTAGAAGGGTTTGCCCCTCCCCCCAAACTAGTGGAATTACTGACACCAACATGGTTCTTAGGAGGGTTCTGTGGAGGCCCTGTGTATCTCCAAAATGTCTCTCTTCCCACTGCAGCCCACTCCTAATTCAGTAAAGCCAAAGTGCCAGGGATAACTCTATCAATCTGGGTCACTGAACATTCCTCCCCACTCCACCCTGGCCCCCCAAAAATGGGCTGGCCCACAACACAAATGAGAGGGAAGCATATGGGCCAGGCCCCATTTAGATATGGCATTGTAACAAAAGAAGATTTGGGGAAAAGGAAAATTATCTTCTTCGAAGTTCCGTATCTCAGAAACACTTTATCCAATTAACCTCAAACTTTCCCCAAACTACTTTCCTTTGTTTAGACTCTACTCTTGAAAAAAATCACACAGAAAGTAGAGTTTTGGGGAAAGTCAAGAGAGGATCTAAACCAGGGTTATAATGGAAAACAGGTTAGAACTTTAACTATAGAGTCATTATTGTTCTTCCATAATATATATAAACCACAGCATTCGAGGTCTCAAAATCTGCTTGATTTTTCCCATTATACTGATAAGAGGGGTATTTTTCTGTAAAACATTTCCCCATGTGCTTCTCAGTGTTGTCCCTTATAATGCCAGTCACTAGCTATTTATTCCCAAGGGCATAGCAGGTATCTTCTCAGTTATTTAAAAATAATAATAAAAACGACCCACCAGATTAATGAGACTTCAGACCTGCTCTTTTTGCTGCTGTCAGGCTTCTTCATTTTATGCTGACAGCCAAACCTGTCCTTCCTCTTTTCTATTTGATGTCAAATTTATATCAGCCACATGGGAATAGGAGGAGCAGCTTCAGTCAGTGGCTTTAATCTCCATGCAAAAGGAAAGCCAATGATGGGGCAGTAAGGAGCACTGAATTCTTCAGTATAAATGTGGTTGCAAGGTCCCTTTCTAGGGACAAAAAAAATCTTCAAAGGAAAACTGCACCAGTCACACACACAAATGCAAATACACGTCTTTCACAGCTCATACATGTGGTTTCCACACAGGAAACAATTACCATAATTAACAGACCAAAATAAGCCCACTGTTCATTTAAAAATGCACTTTAAATTGATGGAAGCATGAAAAAGGTGGCAGGGTTGTGGGGTCTCATTACCAATGTGGACTAAAAATCTGGTTGTGTATTTAGACTGTCAGCTCTATATTTTTCCAGACCTATCACATCAAACTCAAACTCAGGACAAAACTAAATATGTTAAAGATCTGAATTTTCTCATGCAGACACTCAGACGCCATGATTTCTTCCTACAAAACATAGGACCTTGTTCGTCTGGAATTAAATATATTTGAACGATACTAATAAGACTAAAAGAGTCCTTAGATGAGAACTATTGGTGGTTGATATTGTAGATGGTTCAGAAAGTATCTCCTACAGAAGATTATATTAAGGATTCTCATTTGCCTGGTTTTGAACATTTACATTTGTCTAAATTATTCTTTTTCTTAATAGCCAAAGATTTCTATTAATTAATTATATTATATTATATTATATTATACTTTGGCTGCAAAAATCCTTTCTGATTCTGTTCTGTGTCAGATATCAGAAGACAATTTCATATCCTATTACTGTAGCAGTATGCTTTATTTAATATGACTATATTTGGGAACAGATAACAAAGATTTATATGTGTTACCATGGCTTTTTCCTTGCCCCTCTCTAAAAATTTAAGGCCCAAGCATGTATTCCTTGCACACCCTAAATTCCTACAGGACCTAATTCTCTGCTGCCTACAGACCCCTGTATGCCACTCCAGTCAGACGTATACCCACCCAGGAATTCCCCCAGCACAGAATAGTTCACAGTCTTCACAGCCCTATGCCAGCCCAGTGTAGGGATAGGTCAAAAATGGGAGGGGTCATGTCTGAGAAGATAGAAGGTGTAACCAGAGCACTCTACCCATTCTGGGCTACACAGTAGCCTATAGTAAATTGTGGAGTCAGTGGGACTTCTCACATGAGTAAGGGCTCACCAGGGTGAGTGAGAGCTCCACAATCTGGCCAAAGTGCTGCAAGATCTGATATAATAACTGGGCTGACAAATTCACCCTAATTGTGAGGTGAATTGTAAATAGTATATGGAAGTTCATAAAATGTTACAATAACCTCTAAAGCCGAACATTAATGGAAAGTACGTCACGTTGCTTTTAGTAATGAATGTTATAAAAAGGTGCAAGAGAACCAGACAAAAAAACTAAAATTAGTCCATACAAAAAAGGTCACATTAATATAACTCAAGAACTATGTCAAAATCATGCTTAGTAAAAATAAAAAATGTAAAACCGAAAGCTCATACACCAATTTTGGTTTGTCAGATATTATGCCTAATTGGTAGAAAAAACAATGAGGAGATGGGCTATTCCAGCCATCACTCCCTTTTTGGGTCCTTAAAGAAAGAATTGGTGGGAGGAATGGATGGAAGAATAGACAGAGGCTACTGAAGCAAATTTCACCACCCCCACTATCTCCTGGGATCCCAGACCTTCTTCAACCTAATCCTGAGAGAGGTCCTGACTAGAGTGGGTCAGAGAAGGGAATCCAAATGGCATCACATTGGATGTAATGTAATGGCATTTCTAGCTCCACCTAAATCCAAAACGCCGCCTGTAATAAAATGAAATAGAACTTTAACTGCAGCAGCAACAGCAACAACAGCTCCGGCTCATCTTAACTAACGTCTTTTACCAAGCCCCTTTCCCTCCGCCCCCACCGCCCAAAAAAACCCAGTTACCACCATCTTTAATACCATCTAAAAACTGTCAAACAAGGGTTTTTTTTCCTTTAAAAACTTTCTCCACCTAAAGGGAAAGGGAATAAAAAATGTTGTTAAAATAAAAGCCATATTTTACATGCCAGATGAACACAGCTACCACTCTCAAATCTTTCTTTTCTGTATCTTTAATATAAAGTTAAAAAAATATATAGTGTGTTTGCCATAGTACTAAGCAGGATAAAGTCTCTGAATACCAAGCCCCAAACTATGTTTTACACTATTTAATGTTACACAGTAACTAAGTTATGTTAACACCTTTAGCCCATATATTCCATTTAAATTAAAATAACAGATTGCCACATAGACAGTAGTTCTGTCCAGCCTGCACCTCAGTTATGATCAGAAAGAGAGAGAGAGCAGAATTATCTCTGTGTGTGTCCAGATAGATAAATCTTCTTGCCCTAACCTTAGAGCATAGAGCTCTTTGTACTGTGCCTGGTTTGTTGTGCTTCCTGCTAACAAAGGCTGGACTGCTGAAGTATTTCGACTCTTGCATAAATGAATAAAAGGTGATTTTTTCCCCCCTAAAATATTTACTCTCTCCTTCCCTCCATACCCCTGCATCCATTTAATGATTCTGAGCAAACCCAGGACATTTCAACTGGTACAACAACTTGACGCGTTACTCTGTTCCCATATCTAGCATGAATCATTCACGTAATTAAAAAAATCTTACTTTAGCTTTTCAAAGTAAACGTTTGGGATTTTATTTTTTAGGACCCCTGGGAATAATATGTTAGATTTGACTTCTGGTATATATCTTTCATATGTTTCAGTGAAATTAGTTAGATCTGGAAAATGTTGCCCTTTACCTGGTAATTCAGGAAACTGAAGAAACTAATACATTTATCAAATGAACAGAAATGGCCCTCTGGATTTCAACAAAGTTTCCTTTGCTCGTGTATACTAAATTCCAGTTAATCAATTTTCTACACATCATAATGTTTTAAAACAAAAGTTGAAATGACAATGAAATTTGATTATTATAGTTCTTTGCTTGTAAAAGAAAGTAAAGAAACGAACATTTTATAGTGTCAATGTACATAGAAATAAATCCCAAGGGGCCTTTTCGACAAGAACACCACAGCAGCTTCACTCTGACAGCTAACGGCTTTTACAACATGCTAGAAGCCATTATTCAGCAACACTCTGAAACATTATGAAAAGCAGAGGGAAACAGTGGGATCAAGAATTATGCCCTTATTCACCTTTAAGTGAAATTACCTCATAATAGGGACCCGACAAAAGAATTTAACTGTGCCAAATACTATCATCCCCTTCCCAACAGGCATTCCTGAACATCTGCCTTCATAGGCCTATTGTTTATTAGCAAAGTAATGCTTTTTCATTTGTATTTTCACCCATAATTTGTCCAGGCACAGTGGTGTTTGCTGGCAAGTCAAGCAGAATCTCACATACACAAGTCAAAATGGCTGGTGGGGCCTCCTCAGTTCAGTCATTAAAGTTACCTTCTGTAATGCCCATCTTCTGGGGCTCCTGGGTTGTTCACTGACACATGGGGTCTCCTGCCTGGAATCGTAGTATTTCTGCATTAGAGACCCTTATTGAGATGTGTACTACAGAGCCTAAGGTAAAGCAGTGTTGCCAATTTTCATGATTTTATTGAGAGTCTCACAATATATGATGGTTTACCTAAATCCTCACTTCTGGAGGCATGTGATTGAGAATCTCAGATTTCGGCTTTTAACAAAAGGAAGTTTCTAGCATTCATGGTTGCGGAGAAAAACTAGAACACATGACCCTAGTGAACCGTGGAGGCTCAGAAACCAGAAGACAAACAAAAAACAACCTCCCACTTTTTTTAATCTCATGATTTCATTTTTGAATGCTCATGTTTGACAATACTGGAACTGCTAACCTTTCATACCTCTGAGGATGGATGCCCCCTGGGGCCCTTAGTCTCATTGGTTTTTAGGTGAACCTATACCTGTGGAGGAAAAGTGTGCATGTGTAAGTGGTTCTGCTTCTGTGATATGATCTTCTTTCCCCCGGCCCTGCAGAAACCCTTTCACAGGGAGATCTATAAGGCTGTACCTCCACAGAGTTGGAAAGAGATGGGAGGATCCAGAGTAGGGAAGACAAAATGGACTCTTCTAGATTCCGCCCATATCTCAAACCCACTGTGAAACGCAGCATTCTTCCCTGCACTGGGGAACCCTTGTGACACCTGCAGCAGGGCCAAGCAGTAGAGCAGATACAAGATCTGTCTGTATGTGTGTCCCTTGCTTCCTGCAAATCCACAGGTTAAGCATGGGGCACCTTGGATTCCTCCATGGGTGTGCAAGCCACCCCCCTCCAGCCCACTGATGACAGAATGAGTAGGAAGCTGAATTTTAACTCATGCAGTTTCCTCTCCCTATGCAGGTTCTTCCCACATGGGAATGCAGTAAAGTAACAGCTGTGAATAGTTTATGGAATGAGAATGAAGGAGATTTTATTTTACTTTGGTTTCATTTTTCTGAGTGTAACATTGCCCCAGATGTCTGAGTGGTAAACCACCCCTGAACAGACACATGAATGGCCAGTGGGGCTCCCCACAACTGTCTCTTTGAATGGGACACTGTCTTTTCTTTTTACTCTATAGCATTTAACCCCTGTCTTAGAAACTTGGAAGCACTTTTTGTTTTATTACCAATTCTTTTCTTTTCCATTTGGCAAAATCTGATTTTTTTTATTTATTTATTTTATAGAATTGTATTTCTAATGTATCACGAGCCAACATACTTCTGCTTTGTCTGCTCTCTTGTGGTGGGTCCACAGGAATGTGCAACGTTCACAGAATAAATCTACTTGACAGATTTTTCACATCAAGGTTGCTGCATTTTTCCAGAGACACTGTTAAGCAATTTTATAGGGTTTTCTGTATAAGCTGTTCATGCTCCACTCTCCAACCCTAAAATCTTGAAAATAACATTTCCCTCCCTGATGGGTGACAAACAATGGGCCACATGCTGCCCTCCCATAGATAAAGCTGCAGGAGGGTGACCTGCATCCCATTCTGCACAAGTTAAAACAGAGTTAAAGGCACATCTTATGAGATAACGTTTATAAAGCATTTTGAATATTACACATGCTCCATAAATCCTGTGGATTCATATTATCTCCCCCTCCAGGGTAATTTGATCCAGCATGGTGGGGAAAGGAGTACAACCAGGAATACCAGCACAATTCATGGACCTTCCAGGGAGTCTGTGCAGGACCATATGGACCCTGGCATCTCCATAGATCACCTTCACCATATCCTCCACACTGGCCTCTCTCTTCCCCAATTTAGAGTCACTGGCTCTGGCCCCTGCATGCACCTTCTGAGTACCAAGGCACTATCTGACTCTTTCTTACAAATATCCAAGGACCAGCTTCAGCAGTCTCATCTCCTACATTAAAATGGAGACGTGGCAGTTCCACCCCCAAAAGGAATTCATACTGGGAGTGACAGAGACTGAAGTGGGAAAAGCCTCTGCGTGAACTTAGCCGCTATATTAAAACTCAGCCATTAAGCAGCAAGACTCAGGGAAATGAGTCAAGATGCTCAGAAAAAGGAGACGCAGAGTACTTAAGATAAAAAGCCCCAAACAGCATAGATAACACTCATTCTCCCAAGATAAACAATTTCCATGCCTGTATAAGTACAGCTGCCTCACTCAGATCTGTACGGAGTAGGGGGGGGAAACAGGAGGCAGAGACTGAAGGAGAATGGATACCATCTGCAGTGTTTAGGAGATACATACAGGGGATAAGAAGTAGGATTTTAGGGCCAAATGTAGCCACCTTTACTCAGGCAACACCCAAAGACGGGGGGGGGGGAGGTGAACGGGGCAAATCCTGTCCCCAGCCTGTGATCACAGAGGGGCTTGGCACCAGAACCTGTACAATTCCTTTGCACAAGGGACGGGGTGAATTTAGGCGAACTACGCCTGTAGCAGAAAGCATGGGGAAGGGGCAGTCCAGTTTAATGGAAGGGACACAGGTCACTGTCACCAAATAAATCCTCTAGTATTCTATGACAAAACCAGAGAGTGCAGTGGGTATGGAGGACTGCTTCTTTCCCTTCCACTCCTCCCCCGTATATCCATTCAGTGACCAGCCCAATCAGTCTAACTACTCTCCAATTCTAGCAAACTCTGGTAGCAGTACTTTTCACTTCCATGTTTACAGAGAAGTAGCTCAACACTGTACAAAGGTAAATAATAGCTTCATTAGTGGTAATAAAAAGTGGGGGTATGGTGCAATGAAAAATTAGAAGTGAGCACTGAACAGCACTAGGAATCTAGGACTGACCAATGGTCCATCTAGTCCGAGTATCCCATCCAGGACCTGGCTAGTAACAAGTGTGTAAGTGGCAGGTGAAAACCCCCGCAATGGACAGTCATGCAACAACATGCCTATTACATTCTGCATGGAGCCCCTTTTAAGAGGGACTGCAGAGCTAGCTGGTGACAGAGAAAATCCAGACTTCTTGTGCCAGCTTACACCGGGACTGAAATAAAGCTCCAGAATTGTTATTTAAAAATTCTTATCCTTATTAAAATACACACAATGGGATTTGTATGCCTAGACATGTTAATGGGCTCTAAGGATATTCAATGCCTTGCAGAATTGGACCATTTTCACAGTGTAAACCATTTAGGACAAGAGTCCCAGCTGATGTATATTAAGGTAGCAGCACTGAAGTCAATTTACGCCTCTAGACAGCCCTTTTGTGATATGGCTACAATAATTGTCCATATTTCCAGTGCTTGAGTGCTGTGATTTTTCTGTGCACTCCAGAAGCTGGGATCTGCTGCCAACGGAGGCAAGATCACAGAAGAAAGGAAGTGAACCAACCCAGCCAGAATACCTGCAAATCCTTCCAGTGGCATTTCAACTGTGTAATTTCCACCACCATGTAGCTGCAGAAAAACACAGAAAGAGTATACATGTTAGCAGCAGTGGCCTTCCAATAAAAATGAAATATCGCTTGTCTTCTATGCTGAAGGGCAAAGAACTATCATATTAATTCTTCCTACATATATCTCACTGCTCAGTTGTAATCATTGTGTTTTGCTTGGCAAAATGGCTATCTAAATAACAGTGAAACATGTCACTGGAAGAAAGAAAAAAATCCTAGATCATGTTTCCCTTGCCATTTCTTCATGATTTCCATTAAAAGTATAAGTCTTGGTAATAAATTATTAAAACCTATAAAAACTACTCTAAGACAAATGTATGAGACAGAGAGAGAAAGTACATATAAAGAAAGCTCTTGTATGCAAGATGGTAGAAGTTACTTAAAGGAGGAGGGGGATAAAAAACAGATGAATCTTTAATGTTACAATTTCTTTGTATCTTTACCCACTACCTGGACTAAAAAAAATCATAATTCTTTGTTACGCTTCGTTTTTGAAAAAGAAAACACTTCAGTTCAGTTATGAGAGAATTTCTGTGTGAACTTCGTAGATCTAAGGCCAGACAGAAGTCAATTGTATTATACATTCCGATTGCATCTTTATATGATTCCTTGCAGTTTCCCCATTATTGTTATTGTTAATTTCACAGCATACAAATAGAGAAATTAGGTAAAAATATAAAATACTCTCTGGAAGGTTGCAACAAAACACTACTTTATTTCTTAAAATCCACAACCAAAAACAGACAGACACAATGAAGGCTGCTCCCTAAACCAGAGAAGCATACGTCACCCAACCTTACTGTCGGCAGGCTCTTTGTAGACTAATACTCAAGGCCCAGATCACACGCTTCACTACAAAGCCCCCTAGCCTGCAAGGAGGACTAGGAAACCCCTTACAAACTTAAAGGAATAGCTTGTAATTTTAACACAGCTTTCAATACATTGCAGTTATGGATGCATATAAAGTAAAATTCATCCTTATGCAAAGGGCCAGAACAAGTCCCATCCATATTTATTATTATTATTTCATATTATGGTAACAGATAGAGGTCCCAATCAAGATCAGGTCTCTACTGTTCTAGGTACTATACAAACACATAGTATAGTAAAAGAGTATCTGTCCAAAAATTCTTAGAATCTTAATAGACAAGACGTGAAGGGCAAACAGAGGTACTGAGTGGTAAAGTGTCTTACCCTATATGGTGACCCACTGAGTCATCCGCAGAGCCATGATTATCACCTGGGTCTCTTAAGCCAAAATCTAGTGCCCCATACACAGGACCATGCAGCCACCCAGAGTGACCAAATTCTCTTTTTATGAACTTTGTTGGTATCTCTGTACATTGCTGTAGTATTTTGGGTATTTTAATTAAATTACAATAAGCGATGCTTGGGCCATACTCTCTGCTGACATAAAAATACAATGAAGTTACACCAGCAGAGACTGTGCTATAAGAAAAGAAATTGGCTCTATGTAGATGTTCACACAGGGCTGGTCTTGAGGCCCTTAATATTGCAAAATTATCATCAAAATCATTAAAGATTTTGTCTGAGGAAGGATTTAATCCAAAACTCTCATTCTTCTAATATGGGATTTCTTCTGATTCTGATTCACAAAATCCTTGTTTTAAATGCAACCCACACAATCTACTTTTATACTGTGTAAAAGTTAAAAATCATTAAAAGTCACACCAGCATCAATAATCAGGCACATTACTTGGAAAATATACCATTCCTACTTTCCACTAACAGTGAACACTAATTAACAATATCTGCCAGCACTAGCATAAATCAAAAGTGTCCCTTTTTCCTTCTGGGCACTGCACTGGATAATATCAAACCAGCATAAATACTTGGAATGTTTCTTATTTTTTTATTAATGATAAAATATTGGATGTCAACATGCAATGCTTTATGCATTGCATCAGACAGCTCTAACAGTAATTGTGATGAATGAGGATGGAAGGGCCAAGGTTGCAGGCATTTACGAAGACTATGTGGAGTGAAAATATTAGGATTGATTAAAGGTCAAATACTTATGAATTTATCTGCGTTGTATACATTTTCTCATGACACAGGATCACTTATATTACCTACAAAGTGAAGTAGACTAGAGCTGCAAATCAGATCATTTTAAAGACTTTAACCCCTCTATAGGTTTAGCCATATAGAGTACTTAATGATACCGAAACATTTTGGTTATTTGAGCAATAAACTAAAACCCCAACCCCCTAATAATTCCTCTAGACTCACTCAAACTCATGAATAACAGTAATTCTTGATTAATATTTACAATAGTGTCAGAAAAACACCAAGTAGAAAATAATAGCCCAAAGTATAATTATCTAAACAAGATATGCTTTGGTCAAGAAAATATATTTTATCTGATACTTCACTCCAGTGGTAACTTGTTTTCAAAGGAAAAATTGAATTTACTGTGGACACTAGTATAGCTTAGTCTTAGATGTAGTCTCAGATATTAGAATCTTTTCAGGGCCTGATCCAGTGTCCAATGAAGTCAACAGGAGTATCTCCATTGATGTCTATGGATATTGGAACTGGCCCTATTGAAACAGGTGTGTGGGTCAAGATAAGGGATTCTTGAAAAGTGTCATTTTTTGTTCAGGTTTTTTTAAACATTCCCCTACATAGCCAACGAAAAAGACACCTGTGTACTACAGTTGATTTCATTGGGATCAGGACTGGGCTGGTAGGCCCCCGATTCAGCAAAATACTTAAGCACATGACTAATTACAACCATGTGAATAATCCCATTGACTTCTATGGGACTACTCATATACTTAAAAGATCTGATCCAAAGCCTAAGAGAAGTCTTTCCACTGACTTCCATGGCATGGGCAGCGGATACCATAGGCTGGGGGAGGCTGTGCTTCCCCAAACAGCCAGGTGAGGTCCACCCATGCTCCAACCCCAGACCCGCCCCTGCTTCCTGCTCTGCGTGCGGCTCCAGTCCCCATGTGCGGTGGCCCCAGCTCAGACTGGGGCCATGCCATCTGCCCTCCCAGTGCTCCGGGCCTGGGGGGCTGCAGCTGAGTGCCGCCGACCCCCCCGGTGCTCTGGGACTGGGGGCGGCTAGCCTGGGATGGGGGCGGTGGTAGCAGTGGGGGGGGCTGGTGGCTCTGGTGGAGGGCATAAGGGGCGGGCCTGGGATGGAAGGGGCAGGGCTGGGGGCTAGCCTCCCCCAGCTAGCAGTTCACACGCCACCCATGTTGCATGGGCTCTGCATCAGACTCCAAGTTGGGTACACGCTTAAGGACATTGCTGATTGGGTCCTTAGTGTAGTAGTATTCTCCTGGTCACATCTGAGCTCAGATCTTGCAGTAGGCTGTCAGTCCATTACCTCTTGAGCCATACTAAAATCTTTTGAAATAACTATGGAATCTAAAAAGAAAAACAACCCTGTATTAGTAGCTGGAGAACAGTATTGTCTGTACATTTGGAGGCCAGACACTAGAACCCAAATTGCAGTCTTTGTTGTGTGTGTGTATCTTGTATGCTGGCAGAGCTGACACTCAAACTAGAGTGGCCCACAGGCACTGTACTCAGTAGCCCTACCACAAATTCCAAAGGGGGTTTTCCTGTGGTCAGGCTAACAGAGAGCTATGATAACCTTGTTCCAGCTAACAGTCGTCTTTATATATCATATATTTCCCTCCCCTTCTGGAAAGTAGTCACAATGGCTGATCCTGTCATTAATTGTTGTGTTTGCCAACTGGCAACCAGACAATAGGGAGACTTTCCCAGTTAGCAGAATCTCCCAGATGATGGCCTGGCTCAGTGAATCATGTTTTACCTAAGACTCAGAATGGGAGCACAGTCAGCAGCTTAATCAGAGGACCCAAAAGGGAACTTTCCTCTGGGCAAGCCATTGGGAGCTGTGCCAAGCTAGCCTGAGCTGAAAGTTGCTCTTGCAGGAGGCTGATCTAATACTGGTATTCCAATTCTTTAACTGACAATATGTTCCCTAGGGGGGAAATCCTGTCCCTGAGCACCTTCTGTGGTCTGGAGCCCCATTCCATATGGTTTAATGCACAACAGCACTTGATGGGCTGGTTAAATGGATCAAAAGTAGGCCAAGAGATGGGTGGGGTAGAGCCAGAGGATCTGTCATTATGCAGATTCTTTGGTCCTCTATCCAAAAATAGTTATTTTCACGCTATCTGGAATAGTTCACAACGTGAGGGCCAACCTCAGGGCAGACTCAAAAAGCAGGGCAGACACCCCAAATGAGTGGTATGTTCTAAAACTAGATTTCACCAATACAGTAACGAATGTGAACTCCTGAAGTTCTGTAACAGTCTTACCACGGAGTCACAGACAGTCCCTTTGGGCATTCCAGTGTATCTTGCCACCAAGGCCAACTGGACTTAGTGATAAATGGTCACTTACACCAAAGATCACAAAATATTCAGGTTACTCAGACAACACTTGTAGCCAATTCTATAGTAAACTAACTAAAGGTTTATTAACAAGGAAAAAGTTAATTGCAGGTTAAAGCAGGCAATGTATATTACAAATGAGTTACAGTCTATGGTTCCAAAAGGTGACGGAGCTGTAGTAATCTGTCAGTACTGAATGTTTTTCAGGACTAATCCAGGCTGACCCTGGGGATCTCTGCTTTTGTTTCCTAGCTCCAGCCCTGAGAGAGTCCCAACAGCAAAGAGAAGAAGAATTTTCATGTCAGCTGTCATTATTTCCTTCTTCCAGAATTGAAGTTGATGGGACAAGCTTCCTTGCACATAGCACCTTTACAGGTGTGAAAAGGCCATTAGTCCAGTCTTTGTATCATGCTGTGTCACAATGGCCCACTTAGTTTTGATAATCCTTCTTGCTTGATGGAAGAACCACTCCTCCTGCCTGAGTCCACAAATTCAGAGCAGGCATTTTTACAGTTATAAAACAAAGCTTACATATTACCTTATATCATGGGATACAGACTTTAAAAGTAAGATTAAGCCATGCAGGAACTTTACAGAGTGTAAGCTCTAAACCCCTCCTTACAAGTCTAACTCCTATCTTGAACAACACTTGCATATAGGTGAGCTGGTCTGGTTTCCAGTTATGAATTTGTCAGTGCTCAGCTGACAGCTACAACCTTGGCAAGAACTGGCACCTTAGCATCACAGTTATTGCTAAGGGCACATGGGCACATTGTGACAACAACAGCTTCCACAGAAAGCTCCACAACCGCTCCACTGCCAGAGGAAAGAAGACTCCTTGTTTGGCCACCCTGAAGATCTGCCAGCCTTGTTACTCAGGCTAGTCACAGCAATAAGAATTTGGCCTTACAGATCCCTGGCTCATAGGACAATTTGGAAATGCATCATTTCACATAAATGCCCCTATTCTTACGAATTATGGCCTCTAGTGTCTGCCAATTTGTTTTAATCATGATTCTGTTAAACTGGATAGTAAGTTCCAGCAGTTGTGATAGGAAAACTCAGAACTGTTTCTTGGGCAAGGAAGCGTTTTTAAAAGTAACACCCATTTTATAATTTATCATTTGATTAGGAATGGGGTCACTTATCCCAACTTTAAAGGTTAAAAACAGACATGTGTGTCACATATGAGGTCGTGAGTAAATGATGTAATGTCGATGGCTCCATAACAACCAAATACATTTCAGTGCTGCATTTTGGCAGAGGTCTGACTCCATATGAAGTCTAATGAAATGGAGATACATTTCATAGGGTGTGAATCAGCGCACTGTAAAATAATACACTATTTATTAAAAACTTTCCAAAAGGTTTAATTACATTAAGAAATTATTGCTCTGCCTTTAAATTAGCAATTTAATTAAATGGATTTGCAGCAAATAGGTTAGCTTGTGTAGTTTTATTTCAGCAAGATTACGGTATGAATTAGAGGCTGTTTCAACTGCAATATGTTAAAGTTTCCCTATAGTAAAATCACTGATCTTGTGGCAGAAAATTTCCAGTCTTGAACTGCATGCAGCCTTGCTCTTCACTAAGGATGAAATGCACCCCTTTGCAGAGTGCTTGCACAAGGTCTATTTGCCACTTACACTCTCAAAATAGGGTTTAAATGGGACTTGAGTAGTGTAGATCTTTCACAGGAGTGAATTTCACTTTAAGGGCCTGATACTTGGAAGAGTTGAGTGCCTCCTGCAAGGTGCCTTTAATGGAAATGGAGTGCACTACACACCTAGCAGATAGCACTCTGCCCAGTATCTCTATACCCCATTAGTGTCTCAGTAACAGTTCAAGCTATATATATGTGCCTGACTCCAAGAAATGGATTAAAAGTTTGAAATTGATAAATAAATGTTTGTAGGGAACTACTGACAAACTAATAGGCAATCACAGAGAGGAAAAAAATCAAGTAAGGAAGTTAAGTCAACTACTGTGGGACTGGTATCAAATGTCTGT
Organism: Trachemys scripta elegans; assembly: GCF_013100865.1. Taxonomy (NCBI): domain Eukaryota; kingdom Metazoa; phylum Chordata; order Testudines; family Emydidae; genus Trachemys; species Trachemys scripta. Next base: position 39,797,766 of record NC_048300.1, read on the forward strand.
ATACACATTAAGCCCCTCAACATTAACTGAAACAAACTAAGCTTCAAAAGACACTATACCCATTCTACATACAGTCATTGAAGAGCTTCCAGATAAATACATTTCCAGAAGTGTTTTTTGGTAAAAGATGTGCTGATTTTTTTTTATATCAAGTCAAGCTTTGTAAAGGATACAGACTCTTAAAAATTCAATACTACCAGTAAATCAAAGCTGTTTTAAGGAAGAAAAGCAAACCCACAGAACCATTACATTTAGGAGACAAAGCTGCTGCTGCAAGTTGGGTGCTCAAAAATGGATGAATCCACAGTACATTTGAGAATGTTGGCCCTAGCTACTAACGAGAATGATTAAAGGATTGGGAAACATGCCTTGCAGTGAAAGACAGCGCTCAATCTGTTAAAGTTAACAGAAAGAAAGTTAAGGGGTCACTTGATCACAATCTATAAGTACTTATATAGGGAACAGAAATTTGATAATACAGGGCTCTTCAAATTCACAGACAAAGGTATAACAACATCTGATGTCTGGAAGTGGAAACTAGACAAATTCAGACTCGAAATAAATGCATGTTTTTAACAGTGAGGGTAATTAACCATTAGAACATTTTATCAAAGGTTGGGTGGATTCTTAACCATTGGAAATGTTTAAATCAAAATTAGATGTTTTTTCTTGAAGCTATTCTCTAGTTCAAACAGGAATTAATTCAGAGAAGTCCTATGGCCTATGTTATCCAGGAGGTCAGACTAGATGATCACAATGGCCCCTTCTGGATTTATAATCTAAGAATCTAGGAATTTGTACACACAATGTGTTCCAGTGAACTGTGGAAGCAAGACTGCACCTGCAAAAACAAAGACAGAATTGAGCCTAGATGAAAACTCCCTTCAGAGTCAGGCACACAGTCAGGACAGTGTGAAGAAGCCTACATTACACTATTGTGTAGATTAGCATAATCGGTAGCTAGGGAACTTCAATCCACCATTTAGAGATGACATCCTAACACCTTTCACCAGCATTAAACTCACTTTGAATGAAAGCAGACCTAACGACAGGAAATGATCACATCTACTAAGGAAGTTTTATCCCTTTTCCTCTTGAAAGACTGATATCTGCCACTCCCCTGCAAATTGTCCCCATAATAAATATGTTGTATTATTACAAAGAGCCACTTATACAGTCCATACAGTTTTGTAGATACTGACACTGGTTATGCCACTGTGTTTTCCCTTGGGAAAATGATGACCTTCAACTGAATCTTTTTCAGGTTGAGATTTGAATTAAATATGGAATCTCTGAGGTATAATCTTAGCTCCTCAGAACCAAATCAATGCCAGGAACCTCAGTGGGTGTGAACCACCTTTGCAACTCCTGATCTTCAGGCTGCTGGCTCAGCCTAAGGACAATTTAGAGCAGTCTCAGGGTTGTTATGAGATGGGATGACCCAGCAGAGTCTGCATCCAGATAGTGCCAAGTAAGAATTTGGGCAGTGGGGGAGGAGTTTTCCATAGGACCACAAATGCCATGAAAGTCAATGGGATTTCTGCTCCTAAATCACTATGGCTCTTTACAAAATACCAGTCCTGAAAGCTGCCAGAATCACACTGAGATCTGGCATTGGTACCAAGATGGCAGAACACTCACAAGAACAGCTCAAAGCATCATTTCCATCTGCCATCTCCTTCCTCCTCCAGTTCTCTCTCTTCTAGCACCATCCCTATATGTGGGAGTCCCATTAGCTGTTGCTCTCTGGAATTACCTTCACCCTAACTTTTGGACTCTTCATGAGGGCATCAGCATCTGACATCACTCCCCACACACACTCACACGCACACAACCTACCTCCATTCCCTTTTTAAACTATAAATCCCTGAAGCCTCTGCAGTTCCCTAGATTCTAGGATTTGTATATTCTAGGACAGGGTTGTCTCACTCCTCACAGGGTAGTTTGACTAGGAAGTGTCCAGCTGTGTCCCGAAGGAGCCCAGAAGGAAGGGGACGTGAAGTCTCCTCCTAGACGACAGCAACAGTAAGTGTGGAGACTTGAGTGGGAGGACGAGTGCTTGGGGTTAATCACATTTTTCACCCCCAAACTCCAGAAGGGCAGTTCATTTTTTCCACCTTGGAATCTCACTGGATCCAAAATCCAGGATGATAGATCCTTATCAGGCATTAACCATCCAGACACCCCAAAGACTGAGCCTGTCTCTAGGAACTTCAAAATTATTTCATGTCATTTCATCAAGAAAGGATCAGATGAAGACTAAAATGAATCCCATACATAGCAGAATGCAAACCTAGCTCCTGATTACTTTATTAGTATGGTTGCAGCTAAACTCAAGGGAAGATGATGCATGTCAAAAAATGACTCTCAGGTCACATATCAATTATATGTATTCCATGCCTTGTGTGAGCTATAGATTTATACAATAAGAAACAACACTTACATAGCAATTTTCAGAAAGAAAGGGGTTGGATTCTGATGACTGATTGGATCAGCAAATCTTTAAACTTCATACCCACTGGGTGGTATCAAAATCTGTAAAATGGGCATATTGAATGACCTGCAGCCTGCATCCACTACCAGAAAGCAGATTTTAACTAGCATGGAAACACAAAGAGTGCTCTTATACTACCCATATCATGATTAATCAATTCAGGGGTGAAAGTAGAAATAGGGACTTACTGGTACAGGGCTGGGTTGGGGCCGGCTCTGGCCCCTGGAAGAGGCGGGGCCTCAGGCGGAAGGGGCAGGGATGGTGGGGTCAGAGCCAGCCCCGGCCCACCCTGTACCGGTAAGTGCCCTCCCTCTCCCCCGCTGGGGTAGCAGTGGCAGCCAGGGGCTCCGGCAGCAGTTTAAAGGGCCCAGGACTCGGCCGCTGCTACCGCCCCGGGCCCTTTAAACCGCTGCCGGAGCCCCCGGCTGCCGCTGCTACCCCAGGTCTCCGGCAGTAGGGTTCTGGGGGCTATTTAAAGGGCTGGGGCCGTAGAGGCAGCGGGAGCCCCGGGCCCTTTGAATAGCCCCCGGAGCCCCGCCGCTACCCCAGGGCTCTGGCGGCTATTTAAAGGGCCCAGGGCGGTAGAAGCAGCAGGAGCCCTGGGCCCTTTAAATTGCTGCCTGGGGAAGCCGGACTGCCCCGGTACAGCGCACCGGTTCTTGCCAATACGCCATACCGGGGTGTACCAGCTTACTTTCACCTCAGTCAATTTCTTAATTTTTTTCTAATAGGGTTGTTCTTTTACGTTACTACAACGCTCCAGAAAATTTCAGCATCTAGGGGGAAGTTAAATGTTTGCTGTTCTAGGACCATTTGAAACCATGTAGGCAAAGAGGACAAAATCACTTAAGTCTGCCTGCAGGAAACCTATCTTGGCAACCAGACAACTAGAATTAGTTATTAAAGGCTTGTCAGAATAAAGATACCTCTGTAAGGAAAACTGCAAAAGCATTTACTTTTTCTAATATGAATAGTGTGCTAATACTTAATAAGCTTTCATTTTCTACTCTCCCTTCACCTCCTGGACCAGTAAAGACAGATCCAGTAAAGACAAACACAAGTGAAAACCATTTTGTTTTTTTGCATCTATTACAAGTTAAACATCCTTAGCAGATGTATATTAAATAGCGCTGCCTGGAATTTAAGCAAACTCAAATACTCTGATGTGGCAATCTCCTTGTGGAACTGGTTTATTGAAAGGCAAAGAAGTCTGTGGTATTAAAGATCAGGCGGCACACCCACACATACCAAAAAGCAGCAGAAAGATATTTTTCCTCTCAGGAGAAAAAGAGGTAGAGGAGAGGAGAACCTTAAAGTTCTGTAATGAAAATTAACAGTAATTTGCAAGTCTACATTAAGGGCCACATTCTGTCATCCTCATTCACGATGCGTAGTCCCTTTGAAATCAGTGGGGCTACTTATATAATAAGAATACAGTGATAAAAAATTTTCTACATGGGTGGACCACTTTTCCTGCACAGAACCCCACTGACTTCAACGGAGTTGCTCCAGTGTTAGATCAGAGTCAGGCAAATCAGCCCACTGGATAGACTTTATCTAATAAGTTCAGGTCTATACTGCTAACCAATTTGTGACTGGAAAACTTCCTTAAGAGGAGTAATTCCTTGCTGCAGAAATGGACTACTTTATTCTAGAAAACATAGTGGAAAAATTAAGATGCATTTTCAAGGCTTATATAAAAATTAATATAAGTACTTTGGACATAAATTGCCTTTCATCACTTATTGAACATAGAACTGCCCTGACACATGCCTTTTTCTTACTTGGATTAAGTATTTTGGGTATAAGAAATCAGATATAATTATTTAAAAATGAGGGTCCCTCCAAACACACCAATCACCGTCCAAAAGTAAGACAGGTATTTTGGCTACTAGTCTCACTCAAAGTTGCAGGTCATTTACCTTAACCTTCATGAGTTCTTCTAATAGTTGCCTATCTTACTTTAGCTGTATAATTTTATTGGTAGCATGCCCCTACAAAACTGTACACTCCATTCTTCTCTGATGTAATAGTTCATAAACTGGCTTCCTGCTCAATTTTTTTATTTCACACAAAATTGCTCTGTTCGTGTTTCAGGCTCTCCATGGCAGCTCCCCCCCGCATCTGGCCTGAGGGCCCCCCCCCCCCGTGGCAGCTCCCCCCTCCAGGAGCCATGCGGCAGCTCACCACCCCAGCTCACCTCTGCCCCGCCTCCTCCGCGAGCACGCCACCCCTGCTCTAATTCTCCTCCCCTCCCAGGCTTGCGGTGTCAAACAGCTGATTGGCGCTGCAAGCCGGAGAGGCGGGAGAAGTGGAGCGACGACTGCGCGCTCGGGGAAGGGGCGTAGGAACGCTGTAAAAAAAAAATGGGGGCACCACTTTTTGGTGCCCCCAAATCTTGGTGCCCTAGGCAACCGCCTAGTTTGCCTAAATGGTAGCACCAGCCCTGCCTACAAGTGCTACCATAATAAAAATAACAATGAAAAATAAACAACATTGCATCTTAGGCTGGCCTGGCAGCAAAAGTCAACTTCCAATATGTCTGCAATTCCACAGTGTAGCAAAATATATCTCAGTAACCATCTCATTACCATCTAAATGTAAAAAATAAAAGAAATTAAAGGAACATTCTTTATTTCTATAGGTACTGGTGGATATTGATTCAATAATATGACTCACTGTTCAAAATAATAAATGCAAAAGTTTGTCTTGTGTAAAATTGTTCAATTATTTTTATTTATTTATTTTTCATTAAGGTACTCAGATGCCTGTAGTATGGTGAGTGGAACGGGAGACAGAGGGTTAGGTTTCAGGAGAAACATAATTTGGTGTAACACCAAGAGCGCAAGAATGTATGCTGGGCGGAGTGACGAGACTAACTGGCAGCCAGTACATTCTCTAGCTGCGGTAATCAGTGGCAAGGAGCCAGGAGCAGAGGAGCAGGACAGCTGAGCTGTGGCATATGGAGGTGCTGAGAAATTATGTTTTTAAAAACAAGGAAATTAAATACCCCCCAAAATTGTTAAACTCAAAATTATGGTTGTCTAGTGGTGCCTCATGTCCTTCCAGAATGTGGCGGGTGGCTAAACTTAAATGTCTGTAAACCAGGATATACACAAGTTAAGGAACATGCCACCCTCGCAATACAATATTAGGTCTGTTCTCTCTGAGCAATGCCCCAGTTTACCAAAACCAGACACATTAGCACTCTTCCCTTACAGACGTAAGGGGACAGAGCACATGAGCACTGTAGGACAAGTCTAAGACCTTTTCTTTGCATACTGAATAGGAGTTGCCTGCACTGAGCCTACTCCACACAAACCACCCAGACTTGCTAAATGTTACCACCTCTTCATCCCTGCACGGAGGATTCTTTCTGAGACATTGCTTTCACTCACCGCTCACTAAGCTCTGGAGGCCACTGTCATGTATACCACCAGACTAAAGCTGTGTGAATAATGGATTTTTCAGTTCACTGCCAATTCTGAAAAATCAGGGGAAAGAAATGTAGTTTTGGATCAACCTGAAAATGAAATGTTTTTGAAGGGTCAGTCAATCAAAAACAAATTGTTTTGGATCAAGCAAAATGTTTAACCCAAATGTAAGATATTTCGTTTTAATTTTGAACATTTTAAAGGATTTTTAATTTTTTTTAACCAAATTAAAGGAAATTTCGAAACAAAAAGTAATTTCAAACCAAAAAATCAAAACGTCTCATTTTGAAGACACTGACACTCTTGGGGCGGGGGGGGGGGGGGGGAGAATTCCCGACATGAACAACTAAGCAAAACCAACATAACCCATGAACATTTCTGTGTTGTCAAATAAACATTTTTCACCAAAATTTCCCACCACCCCAGCATTATGCCAGATACCAAGAAGACACCCTATGCACCTCTATTGACACAACCTATTCAGCGCTGAAATGAGGCACATTTGATCTCTCAAGGAATATATGCACCTTTCTCTCTAACCATAGTCACAACTCTGCCAAACTACTCTAACTAATCCCACCACCATTCAATATAGCTACACATAAGCGTGGATGCAGCTGGAATGCATGCAGATAAATGCTGGAATTCAAATCTGTGGAATACAACATAACCAATTTGCCACGTTCTCTTAATTCTCCCTCCTGTCTACTTATTGTAGATTCATAGATTTTAAAGGTCAGAAGGGACCATTATATCATCTAATCTGACCTCTTGTGTAAAACAGGCCAGAGGTTTTAATTCAGTTCCCGTATTGAGCCTAATAACTTTTGATTGATTTAACTATTTTCCAGTAAAGCAGCCAGTCTTGATCTGAAGATATCAAGAGATGGAAAATTACCACTTCTCCTGGCAGTTTGAGCTACTCCCAGTGACTATTGCCAGCTGCGGGGCGGGGCAGGGCGGGGCGGTGGGGTGGGGAGGGGAGGGAGAGGGAGTGGGCAGAGTAAAGATTGCTTTGCAGAGATAGTGTGTTCCTTAATTCTTCATTTTTTGGTTTTCAGAGGCTTAATTTTAGCCATACTCCACATTATGGAAGGGCACCTCTGGACAGCCTTAACTCTGTGTGAATAAAGTTTCTGTATGTTTAATAAACTATTTACAGTGGTTACTGAGGAGAATTCAATAAATACTCACCACAATTCCCATACAGTGGTACTGAAGATACCACAGTTATTTCATATTGTAAGTACCTGTGGAATAGTAGTAGCTCTGATACCAATCTGTGGGAACTATGGTAAATAGGAAAGAACATAGCAACTGCCATATGGGATCAGACCAATGGTCCATCTATTTCCGTAGCCTTTGTCTCACAAGAGCTAGTATCAGCTGTGTTGGATGTAGGTGAAATTAACCCAGCAATGGGAAATTATGGAAAAACTTGCTCTCAGGGGGAGTTTCTTCCAAGCCCTCATGAGTCAGAGGTTGTTTTATGCCCTGAAGCATGAAAGCATAAATCCTTACTATTATAATATTGGATGTACTTGTTGTCCACATAAATGTCCAACCTTTTATTGAATCTTGCAAAGTCACTACCTGCCAGTGATATGTTGTAGTGCTCAGCTCCACAAGTTAACTGTGTACTATGTGAATAAGTATGTCCTTAGTGAATTTTTAATGGCAACCATTGGCATGTTTACTTGCAAAGCTCGAGCTGGTTTTAGTACTGCCTGAAACCCGCCATCAGCTATAACAACCAAGCTCTTTTGCTTTTCAAATGTGCACAAAAAAGCTTTGGTACATGTTGTGCTGCTCAGGGAGCCCAGGGTACTATTCTGCTATTTTGATTTTAAAGCAATTCCCTTTAGAAAAAATTGTCACTTGTCTTTACAGAGAGGAAACCATTCACAGTAACAGAAAGGGTGTTTGATTTAAACAGCCATGAATGAAAGACATTTACTGCAGGGAAAAAAACATAATTTTCCCATGTAAAATTAGTAAAAGCAACTGCTAATAGTGCTTGTTATATGCTGATCTCTCTATGAAACAGACTTGTTCCTTGTTTCTTCAAGAAGTCTCTCTATAAAACAGGGAGAAAACTGGCTGGAATTATATCTTGCTTTTAAATGTGCTGCTTATCACATAGCATGTTCACCAAACCTCCTCTGCTGTCAAATTTGCCTCTAAGTCAATCAAATCACGCAGGAAGAAAGGTCTCAGACAGCTCCCCTCCTTTTTCATTCCAGGCGACACACTATGCGCAATGACGCTGTTTCATTTCAACAGATTATACCAAACCTCCGTGTTATTGTAACTCCACCATTGAGCATGTGCTTAATTTCCTGTTCATCCTCAGTGCACCAGAGGCCGAGAAGTACAGCCTGCAGTATTTTCTCACATACCAAGACAATAAGGAACCACATAAATTGTCCAACAGATGTCTGCCATTAAGATATGGTTTTAATCACTGGAGGAGAAATCTAGTAAGATAAGCATTTTTATCATGTGTCTCAAGTATTTTCTATGATGCCCACAATGGGTACTACCTATCTGCTTCTGATCACACAGTTTCCAGTAGGTCTGAAAAGAGAACAAATCCCATCTCATTCACCAGTGTTTTGTAGCTTTGGCATGTTCATCTAGAACTTCGTATGAAAGAGCCAAATCAGTGCAAATTTGTACACATAAAACCTAAATTTCAGATTAGAATCACAAATTTAATTTCCTATCCCTTTAATTTAATTCCACATTTTAGTTTTGTTTTTTATTATTTACATGAATTCTCTTTAATGGTCCTAAAATGTTGCCCGCTAGCTTTTTTTTTTTCCCCCCTAAGGTTGACTTCTTGAAAACTGATCAGTGCTTTAATTTTATTCCATTCTGGTTTTAGTTAGTTTCTGAAATGAAAAACAATTAAATGAGAATAATGAACATGCTCTTGAGAGGATTAATTCATAACTAATCCATATACTGCACCTCACAAAAGAAAACACATGAGGAACTAAATCGTTCTTTTTTAAGCCATAAAAATACAAAGAATACATCCTGTACAGCCAAATTGATCAGTTAATAAAATCCAGAGAAATTAGTAAAAAGCTGCATGAGAGTGCATTGTTGGAAAATACTGATTAATCAAACTGAATATTTTCCTGGGGAAGGGTTGGTTTGACAAAACTTTCACTAGGAAGGTTTCTCAGAGCCAGGATGTGATTTCTGGTCAAAGCCAGAGAGCTAACCCACAATGGCCAATAATCCAGTGGTTAAGCCACTCATCTGGGATGAGTGGATGTTTCATGCCCTAGGCAAAACTTCCACCTTGCACCCTTCCCCTTCCCCGAGCCCTGCGGCAGCTCCCCGCCCCACCCCATGGCAGCTCCCCACCCCCCCTCCACCCTGAGGCTCCCCCCTGTGGCAGCTCCCC